>NC_057812.1:97352331-97652331 GCF_018294505.1 Triticum aestivum
GGGGAGGGGGCGGGGCTCGCCGGAGAGGTACCCCACTATCTATCTTAGGGTTCAGGATGGGGGCGGTGGTCGCCGGCGGTGGCAGAGCGTTGGTAGGGCGGTGGCGTGGGTATCGCCGGAGAAAAATCTCGGCACAGGGGGCCTAGAGGGATGCCCGGGGCGGTAGCGGACCGGTGGTGGGGAGTGTTTTTGGGGCGGGCGGGGCGGCGCACCGCCGGCCACGGGCGGCGGGGGGCTGCTGTTTGGCCGATGGTGGCTGGTGGCTCAGGGGGGTGGAGGTTGAAGATGAACCGCAGGCCCTTGATTTCGTATCCAACGGCTGCAAAATCGACTGACCAGAGATGAAAAAGTCAGTCGACCGATGTGTAGCCTCACCTTGCTAGTGCGTTTAGTTTCGACAGCAAAATTCAGTTTTGATAGCAAAATTCAGTTTCGACAGTTAAGTTCAGTTTCGACAGTTAAGTTTAGTTTCAACAGTTAAGTTCAGTTTTGACAGTTAAGTTCAGAGATGAGCGGCTGATGTATTTTACATCTAGCACTTTGTGGTTATCTATTTTATGTCATGTATTGGAGATGCTATTAGAATTCCACCCAGGTTAACGTTGTTCGTTGTCTCTCTTGTCCTGCTTCAGTCTTGGCATCGTACAACTCACCGGAGCTGCTCCAATGACGAAACCCTCCATCACAGCGGAGCAGTACCTCGGGCTCCATCTCCAGACGCCTAAGATCTTCTTCCCCCCCTCCGACAGCAAAGTCAGCCGGAGCATCCTCACCGGCCAACCCAATCACGCCGAGATCGACATGGCTTCGCCAAAGAGGTTGTACACTTGTTGCATCTCTTTTTTACTCTACATGTTATATATATTGTCCACTGAGCACACGGATTTGTTCCTTTAGTGTCTCCTTGAAAGAAAAAATGTAGGAATTTTAATTTTCACTTGTCCTCCTTTTCAAATTCCTACTCATGAAGCACAAGACTAAGAGATAGTAGCATAATAGCATTATAACCGTACATTTTCTTGTGGTTTGACTTAATCTCACCATGCTTCTTTGCATCCTGTGATCTTCCAATTGTTGTGAATCAAACACCCAGATTGGCAGAAATCCTGTGTTTTTTAATTCTCTGTTTTGCACGTGCATTCCTATCCTGTTCCTGTCTATTTCCTATCCCTGCATTGTTGGAATCCTCTAATTCAAACGAGCCCCTACAGAATTACTTCTCTTATAGATAGTTGTCAAAGAAAACCTTGCGTGGTTTGTCCCGCTCCTGCTGCGCCGTCGTCCACCCCAGCTCAGCTGCTCCAACGACAGAAGGGGCCAGCACAGTAGGGATCCGGCCTCCAGACTGTCTTTCGCCGCCTCAGATCTTCTTCCCCACCGCTGGCAGCCATGAAAACTGCATTACCATCATCAACCGAGAAGATGACGTCGAGGACTACACGTGTCCGCAAGAGAGGTCGCACTCTTTCGTGTCTGCTTACATTATGCATCACTTAATATTACATGCTACTTTATTGTCCTGTTCACCGATTAGACTCTGAGTCAGCTCCAAACTAATGGTAAAACTTGAGTTTTTAAATGGTTGTGGGGTACATATCGGGGCCACTATTAATAGTATCTATCTACTATCTGGTTAATCTCCGGTGTCTACTATGAGTTTCATGTTGGTGGGAAACAAACAGTAAAGATGCCATTATCTGTATTTTTTAACTGAAGCCATTATCTGCCTGCCATTATTGGTTTTGGGTCTATCCACAGGTTTCTACCATCACTCTAGATTTCTTCATGCACTCCTTACATAATCTCACTATGTTTTATTCCTATGCATGACAGTTATTGTAAACAATGGAACTGAACATGTAGAGCAAAAGAGACGAGCCTTGCGTGGAAATAAAATTTCATGCAGACGTCACTCCATGGTAGGCGCAAAGGCATCCCCCTCCATGCATTCGGATTGTAATCGAGAGGAAGATATCTGTTTTGAGGGGGATTCAGAAGGAGAAGACAACTCCTATTTACCCCCTGAGGTCTTTGCTCTAACTTGGCATGCTGATGTTGGTTATATCATGCATATGGTGTCTTGCATTGCTTACTTTGTACATCAAATATGTCATCTGCTTAGTTTAGACATCCTTTGTGTGAATGCCATCTGTTTAGTTTATTCATCGTTTATGTGAATTATACAACGCCATCTTGTTTAGCCAGGCATCATATATGTGAATTTTGCAATGCCATCCTGCTTAGCCAATCATCTTATATGTAAATTATATCAGGCCATCCTTTTTTTCGTTACATATTACATTTGTCAACAATGTTAGTACATTCAACTGCTCTTCGTGTGCATCAGCCATTTGACACGGTGATGGCAAATTCTGGAGTGAAAACAAGGTCTTCAGAGCAGACTATGCTATCTGACGAAGCGCATATCTCGCTGGTTACGGATAGCTCCTCAGAGGAGGATTCAGAGACAGATGACCAGTCCTATTCCCCCCGAGGTGTATGCTCTAACTTGGCAGGGTTATGTTGCTCAGATCATGCGTATGGTGTCTCGCATTGCTATGTCATTTGATTAGTTTAGACATGCTTTGTGTGAATGCCACCTGTTTAGTGTCTAATTACCATATATGTGAATTATGCATTGCCATCTTGTTGCAAGACATTATATATGTGAATTATACAATGCTATCTTGTTGCAAAGGCATTATATATGTGAATTATGCAATGCCATGCTGTTTAGCCAATCATCATGTATGTGAATTATATCATGCTATCATTTTTTTGTATTACGTGTTCCATTTGTCGACAACGTTTGTATATTAAACTACTCTTCCTGTGCATCAGCCATTTGAAGCGGTGATGGAAGTATCTTGAGTGAAAACAAGGTATTCAGAGTAGACAATGCTACCTGCTGAAGCAGACATCTTGCTGGTTATAGAGAGCTCCTCAGAGGAGGATTCAGAGACTGATGACCAGTCCTATTTCCCCCTGAGGTCTATGCTCAAACTTGGCAGGGTTATATTACCCATGCCATGCATGTTGTCTTGCATTGCTTAGTTTTAACATCATATATGGATTGTCATCTGCTTACTTGCTTACTATATAAATCATATATTTGAATTATATCATGCCATCATGTTTACATAGTACATACACATCATCTATCTGAATTATGGCATGGCAACCCATTTAATAAAGACATCATATAGTTATATCATCTCATCCTGTTTAGTGTTTACAGTCATCATATTTTGAATTATGGCATTCTATCCGTGAATGTATGTGAATTATGGCATGCCAACCTATTTAATAAACACATTATATAGTTATGTCATGTCATCCTGTTTACATAGTCTCATATTTTGAACTATGTCTTTCCATCTTTTTTAGTTAGCCATCATAATGTGAAATTGTGTCATGCTATCCTGTTTAGTTAGCCATCATTTATGTGAAATTGTGTCATGCTATCCTGTTTGGTTAGACAACATAAATATGAATTATTTCATGCCCTATTTTATTCCCCACTATCCATTGCACCTGTCTATCATACAATGTCTATACTTTCAATTACTTTTCTTGTTTATCAGCCATTTGAACTGGAGAGCATGATGGCAATATCTAAGGGAGTAACAACACGGTCTTTAGAAAAGATAGTGCTACCAGTTGATGCAGATAGAACCACGGTTGTACTTGCCCAAGGACTAGGTCCACCACACATAACCCAGACTCTCACAGATTGTACCCCTACCCAGTTGGACAGAGAACCAGCTACACCCCTTCTAACCCCAACCCCGGCAGATAGTAACCCAGTTCCAGTTGACACATCACCATCTCCACCACATAGAACCCAAACACGAGTAGTTAGTAAGGGAACTGCAGTGCCCAAAGCACGAGGACCACCACTTCGAATACTAACTCAACGCTTAAAGGAGAAGAAGATTTGTTCTCAGGTCAGGTTCTATAGCTATGGTTCATACTCCTTTGCTCTTGCATTACTGTATTTACTCATACCAACTATTTTCAAATTTGAAGGATGGAATTGAAACTCCAATGGCTCAACAGGTATGTTTTAAACCTGTTTCTTTAACTGGTTTGCTGTTGTAACCTGCTCTATGTTGATTTCAGTTTCAATTGAATAAATAGTTATGTTCTCATGTCATGCACATTACAAGTGTTGTTATTGCTCTATAGTTACCCACACTTATATTCTGTTTATTCTGCTTTGTCTTGAAGAAATATTATTTGAACTGTGTCTCTATCTTGATTTGGCAACAAAAACTAGAATGATATAGATCATAAAGTGACCATGGTACATAGATATATGTTTGTTTCATGCTGTTATCCTATCCACTTTACTACTGAACTCATTTACCAAAATGAGTTTCATATACAACATGGTAAACATGTGATGTGTCTGCTTGTTTCTCTTTTAGAATGCGGACAAAATATTGGAGAATAGTACCGCGTTATCCAATGGTAAAGGAAGTAATGCAGATAAGGTTCAAGATAGTGAGACATCCCTATTGGTCTCCAAGAAAGCTGATAAAAACTATCTTGACGATAGTGAGGGAGCCCAAAAGTCCTGTCTTGATGTAGTGTTCGAGTTACTGGCCAGTACCACTGGCACAAGTTCTTCGAACTCGCTGCCTGAATCAGTTCGTCGTCTTGAGCCTCAACTTCAAGTTGAGAGACATCGATCAGATGTGTTGCAATAGGAAGCTGCAGGACTGAGGAAGTCCCTGCAGAATTCAGATGCATATTTTCTGGTGCAACAACAAGCGCTGGAGGATTTAAGCGTCAAAACAAGAGAAAGTTAATAAGCTTGCAAAGCATCTTTCCAGCATTATGGGTACCCAGGATATTATTTCTTGAGATCTTCTGAAGTGGTTTCAGTTCTGGATTTGTTTTGCTACGGCGTTTATTTGCACTGGTCGCCAACTTTGACAACCAATGTATATGATATGCTGCTTTGTTGCCTATATTTGCTCTGGTGGCGAACTTTGATGCCCAGTGGATGTAATATGTGTAATAGCCATGATAGCCTAGCATTAGTTGCTTGCTTATTTATTTCCTTGTTGTCTTGTTTATTTGTTTGCTTGTAGTCATTGCAGTTCTTTTTCCGCAGTTAGCTAGTGGCTGCAATAACCTATTTTTTAAAACTAGGCCACAATAACCATGGGCTAATATTTACTGTAGTGACACTGGGCCTCCTACTGGCCGTAGAAACAGTGGGCCTTTTACGGGCCATAGAAACAATGGGCCTTCTACGGGCCGTAGAAACAATGGGCCTTCCGTAGGCCGTATCATCAACGGGCCTTCCGCGGGCTGTATCATCAATGGGCCTTATACGGGCCATATGATCGATTGGCCAAACATGGGCCAAACATACCGCATTATGGCCGTAAATAGGCTAGAGTTGGAATCGTCCGTTCATGGGCCAACCATAACGGGCCATCGTTAATAGGCCGTATTTGATGACGCTATGAAAATGGCTCAACGTATTAACGGGCCACAAACGGGCCGACTATAACCACAGGCTGAATTTGGCCCACAAGCAAAAAATGACAGTAACGGGCCGTAAGTAAACGAATGCTGGAAATGAGCCCAAGAATAAATGGGCTCTAAGAAGGCCAAAAGATAACATGGGCTGGAAACAGCCCAACGGAATAATGGGCCGTTAATGGGTATAAAGTGATACAATGTTCATTACGGGCCAGTTTCACCACGGGCCATTAATGGGTGTAAAGTGATACACTATTCATTACCAGCCAGTTTCACCACGGGCCATTAATAGGCCAAGAGTTACATAGGGCCTCATATGGGCCGAAAGATGTCATGGGCCATACATGTGCCAGAAGTGAAAACGAGATGGAATCATATTGGATGGCCCAGATGACACTACTGGGCCTAATTCGGATAGGGCGTAATGGGCCTTGGGTTAGTGGGCTGTAAATGAGCTATATGTGAACATGCCATTAACAGGCTTTCCATGTGTCGGCCCGCCACCTTTTTACCAAGTCAAACGGGCCGGCCATTTCATAGGAATGGGCCTCTGTTGGGCCGTGCCACGTGTTGACGTATCATAGGCGCCTTCCGTCCAATGAGTGGATGACATCTGTCCCAACGATGAGCCGACACGTGTTTCCTCCAGCCAATGATGATTTTACACGTGGAAAATCCCCATTGGTCGGGGCTGTTAACGGGTTATTGGATCCAAAACCCGACCCGATAGCTTAACGGCGTTCCGTTATGGTGGATGCCACGTGTCGATCACCCTTGACGAAAGCACTTCCGTGACGCGCGATTTATAGTCATGGAAGTGGACACTTCCATGATGATAATTTTGGTAATGTCATGGAACACTTCTACGACAGTACAGGTATGACTATCTTGATTCTGTCATAAAATCGTCATGGATGTACATGCATGACAAAAAACACGACCTACTGTGACAAAAACGTATCATCACGGAAGTGTATTTTTTTGTAGTGTATTCTATTTACATGAATAAAACCTTCAGAGGTCATACACCTAAAGTGAATGGTTTATTGAATCTCGATCATAGTAATACACATATTCATAATATTGAAGCCAAAAGATCCAAAGTTAATAATGATAGTGAAACTTATATGTGGCACTCCCGTTTAGGTCATATTGGTGTAAAGCGCATGAAGAAACTCCATGCTGATGGGATTTTGGAATCACTTGATTATGAATCATTTGATGCTTGCGAATTATGCCTCGTGGGGAAGATGACTAAAACTCCGTTCTCGGGAACAATGGAGCAAGCAACTGACTTATTGGAAATAATACATACTGATGTATGCAATCTGATGAGTGTTGAGGCTCGCGGCTGGTATCATTATTTTCTGATCTTCACAGATGATTTGAGTAGATATGGGTATATCTACTTGATGAAACATAAGTCTGAAACATTTGAAAAGTTCAAAGAATTTTAGAGTGAAGTGAAAAATCATCGTAACAAGAAAATAAAGTTTCTGCGATCTAATCGTCGAGGAGAATATTTGAGTTACGAGTTTCGTCTTCATTTGAAACAATGCGGAATAGTTTCGCAACTCACGCCACCTGGAACACCACAGTGTAATGGTGTGTCCGAGCGTCATAACCGTACTTTATTAGATACTAGCAAAAAGGCCCGTGCGTTGCAACGGGAGGAAAAAGAATCCTCTCATATCTCTAGCTAGGTCAGCTAGATCGATTGGCAAGTTATGAGATCGAACCCACCCATCGAAAATTTTATTCTTGCTAGCTCTCCGGACCTGGGCCAAAGTGCGCCGCCAGATGGGCTTCCTCTGTTGGGCCAAAGCAAGTGACAAGTAACGAAACCAAATAGCGTACGTGAAATTAATTGAAGCGGGACCAAACGAAGTTGGACGAAACCAAGAATATCACCTCCCTTTAATAGTAGGTATAGCTGGTGCAATCTATGATGTCTCTTACCGATTTATCACTATCGTTTTGGTGTTATGCATTAGAGACAGCTGCATTCACGTTAAATAGGGCACCATCTAAATCCGTTGAGACGACACCTTATGAACTATGGTTTGGCAAGAAAACCAAGTTGTCGTTTCTTAAAGTTTGGGGGCTGCGATGCTTATGTGAAAAATCTTCAACCTGATAAGCTCGAACCCAAATCGGAGAAATGTGTGTTCATAGGATACCCAAAGGAGACTGTTGGGTACACCTTCTATCACAGATCCGAAGGCAAGATATTCGTTGCTAAGAATGGATCGTTTCTAGAGAAGTGAGTGGGAGGAAAGTAGAACTTGATGAGGTAATTGTACCTGCTCCCTTATTGGAAAGTAGTTCATCACAGAAATTAGTTCTAGTGATTCCTACACCAGTAAGTGAGGAAGATAATGATGATGATCATGAAACTTCTGATCAAGTTACTACCAAACCTCGTAGGTCAACCAGAGTAAGATCCACACTAGGGTGGCACGGTAATCTTGTTCTAGAAGTCATGTTACTTTACCATGACGAACCTAGGAACTATGAGGAAGCGATGATGAGCCCAGATTCCGCAAAATGGCTTGAGGCCATGAATTCTGAGATGGGATCCATGTATCAGAGCAAAGTGTGGACTTTGGTTGACTTGCCTGATCATCGGCAGGCCATAGAGAATAAATTGATCTTCAAGAAGAAGACTGACGCTGACGGTAATGTTACTGTCTACAAAGCTCAAATTGTTGCAAAAGGTTTTCGACAACTTCAAGATGTTGACTACGATGAGATTTTCTCACTCATAGCGATGCTTAAGTCTGTCCGAATCATGTTTGCAATTGCCACATTTTATGAAATCTGGCAAATGGATGTCAAAACAGCATTCCTTAATGGATTTCTTAAAGAAGAGTTGTATATAATGCAACAAGAAGATTTTGTCAATCCTAAAGGTGCTAACAAAGTGTGCAAGCTCCAGCGATCCATCTATGGACTGGTGCAAGCATCTCGGAGTTGGAATATATACTTTGATAAAGTGATCAAAGCATATGGTTTTGTACAGACTTGCGGTGAAGCCTGTATTTACAAGAAAGTGAGTGGGAGCACTACAACATTTCTGATAAGTATATGTGAATGCCATATTGTTGATCCTAAATAATGTATAATTTTCTGGAAAGCATAAAGGAGTGTTTTAAAAGAGTTTTTCAAAGAAAGACCTCGATGGATCTACTTACATAAGCATGAACATCTATAGAGATAGATCAAGGCGCTTGATATATTTTCAATGAGTACATACCTTGACAAGATTTTGAAGTAGTTCAAAATGGAAAAGTCAAAGAAGGAGTTCTTGCCTGTGTTGTAAGGTGTGAAGTTGAGTAAAGACTCAAAACCCGACCACGGTAGAAAATAGAAAGAGAATGAAAAGTCATTCCCTATGCCTCAGTCACATGTTTTATAAAGTATGCTATGCTGTGTACCAGACCTATTGTGTACCTCACCATAAGTTTGGCAAGAGGGTACAATCACTAGTAGAAAAAGGGTCAAATGTTCAGCTCATTAGTGCCGATTTGAATTTGAGCCGGCACTAATATGTCCATTAGTGCTGGTTCTAACCGCTAGCTCGGTCGCTCTCATTAGTACCGGTTCTGGCCGAACTTTTAGCATCGCTTCTTGCCACAAACCGGTACTAATGAGAGTGGTGGCAGGATGTTGTCAGTCCGGGGCCCCTCCTGCACCTCTAGAACCGGTTCGTGCCATGAACCGGTACTAAAGGTCACCCTATATAAACCCTTCGTCTGCCCGAGCGCGCTTCTCCCCCCTTCCCCCTCTCCTCTGTTCTTCCTCCTCTCGAGATCATCACAAATTTTGCCCAAATTTTGTCAAGATTTGAAGGCCCCCCATCCATTCAAATGATCACAAAGGTTAGCAACTTTGTCCTTTCTTCTCTCATTGCTAGATTAGCTCTTGCAATGGTTTATATAGTGATTAATTTGTGGGTTTTTAGTAATTTGGGAGGAATTATATGTGGTAGTATTTGATTTATATGCAATTTGAGGTCAAAATAACACTTAGTTTGCAGATGTAGGTGTGGTTTACGTAGTGCCTTCTAAATCTCCGTCGTAACCATCGTCGATCGCCCGCACCGTCCCGTTGCCGGCACCACCTTCTGGTGAACCTATTGTTCTTATCTTTTTTATATAGAAAATTCATGTTTGTGTGATTTAGATATATAGTTATTTGTATAATTATCTTACCCGTACATTGTTTGTTATTCATAGTGCCATGGTTTTGATATCCGTCACCGCCGACCCTCGTCCGGGTTATGATTCAGATGTGGTATATTTTCTTTTATAACTATTTTGTTGCATTTTGTGTTTATGACAAATTATGCCCATGAAATTGACATAGATTTTTTTATCTAGGAGGTATGTGAACCGGAAATTCCAACCAACCCTATTGTCGAGAGGTTAAATTTAGTTGAAAGAGAAAACGAGTATTTGAAAGAAAAATTGAAAAGAATCGAGGGGGAGAAGATGGAGTTGGACTTGTATGTTGCCGATGTCGTGGATGATCACAAGATCAAGATGGAGAAAATGCGCTTGAAGATTAGAAAGATTAGAAAATATGCCATTCATAGTGAGGCTTGGTATCATTATGCTGTTGGATCAATTATTACCTTAGTTGCGATCTTGATCGCATTTTTTTTTGCATTTAAATTCTTTAGAGAGAGAGCTATTTATATGTTGCATTTAAGTGTTGTATGAACTTTATGTGTGAACTTGTATTAATTCGGTCTTTTCGGTGTTGTGTAATGAAGACGAGCCAACAATGGATGTACAATGACCGATGCTCTCCTGAGTTCATTAATGGCATGCAAACTTTTCTGCTTGCGGCTGAGGCAAACAAGCGGGCGGATGGTTTTATGCCTTGTCCATGTGCTGGATGTAAGAATGATCACAATTACTCTAAGTCAAGAACCATGCATGTCCACCTGTTTGAGTCCGGTTTCATGCCCCACTATAATGTTTGGACCAAGCACGAAGAAAGAGGGGTTATGATGGAAGACAATGAAGAATAAGAGGATGACGACAGCTATCCTGGCCATGGGTTCCCTGAATACGATGATACAACAATGGGGGAAGAAGCTAAGCCGGAAATACGGGAATAAGCTGAAGAAGAGGCATCAGATGAGCCCACTGATGATCTAGGTCGGGCCATTGCCGATGCAAAGAGAAACTACGCAAGTGATTTGGAGAAGAAGAAGTTGCAGCACATGTTAGAGGATCAAAAGAAACTGTTGTTCCCGAATTGCGAAGCTGACAAGAAGAAGTTGGGCACCACACTGGAATTGCTACAATGGAAGGCAGAGAATGGTGTATCTGACAAGGGATTTGGAAAGTTGCTGGTAATGATGAAGAATATTCTTCCAAAGGACAAAGAATTACCCAAGAGTACGTACAAAGCAAAGAAGGCTGTCTGCCCTCTAGGGTTAGAGGTATAGAAGATACATGCAAGCCCTAATGACTGCATCCTCTATCGCGGTGAGTACGAGGATTTGAACGCTTGCCCGGTATGCAGTGCATTACGCTATAAGGTCAGTAGCGATGACCCTGGTGATGTCGAGGGCGAGCGCTCGAGGAAGAAGATTCCTGCCAAGGTGATGTGGTATGCTCCTATAATACCACGGTTGAAACGTTTGTTCCAAAACAAAGAGCATGCCAAGGTGATGCGATGGCATAGAGAAGACCATAAGAAAGACGGAAAGTTGAGAGTACCCGCTGACGGGTCGTAGTGGAGAAAAATCGAGAGAAAGTATAGGAAGGAGTTTGCAGGTGATGCAAGGAACGCATGGTTTGGTCTAAGCGCAGATGGCATTAATCCTTTTGGGGAGCAGAGTAGCAACCATAGCACCTCACCTATGACTCTATGTTTGTATAACCTTCCTCCTTGGTAGTGCATGAAGCAAAAGTTCATTATGATGCCAGTGCTCATCCAAGGCCCTAAACAACCCGACAACGACATTGATGTGTACCTAAGGCCATTAGTTGAAGAACTCTTAGAGTTGTGGAATGGAACAAGTGTACGTGCGTGGGATGAGCACATGGGGGAAGAATTTGACCTAAAGGCATTGCTGTTCGTGACCATCAATGATTGGCCTGCTCTCAGTAACCTTTCAAGACAGACAAACAAGGGATACCGCGCATGCATGCACTATTTGGATGATACCGACAATATATATTTGGATAATTGTAGGAAGAATGTGTACCTAGGACATCGTCGATTTCTTCCGAGCAGGCATCCCGTAAGAATGAAAGGCAAGCATTTCAAAGGTGAGGCGGATCACCGGACAAAGCCTCGCCACCGTACTGGTGCTGATGTACATGATATGGTCAAGGATTTGAAGGTAGTCTTTGGAAAGGGTCCTGGCGGACAACCTGTTCTGAATGACGCTGACGGACGCGCACCCATGTGGAAGAAGAAATCTATATTTTGGGACCTGCCTTATTGGAAAGACCTAGAGGACCGCTCCGCAATCGACATGATGCACGTGACAAAGAATCTTTGCGTGACCCTGCTTGGCTTCTTGGGCGTGTATGGGAAGACAAAAGATACACCTGAGGCACGGGAGGACCAACAACGTATGCACAAAAAAGACGACATACATCAGGGTCATGCCAGCTACACTCTTACCAAAGAAGAGAAGGGAATCTTCTTTGAATGCTTTCTCGGTATTCAGGTACCGTCTGGCTTCTCGTCGAATATAAAGGGAATAATAAATATGGCAGAGAAAAATTTCCAGAACCTAAAGTCTCATGACTGCCATGTGATTATGACACAACTGCTTCCGGTTGCATTGAGGGGGCTTCTACCGGAAAACGTTTGATTAGCCATTGTGAAGCTATGTGCATTCCTCAATGCAATCTCTCAGAAGGTAATCGATCCAGAAATCATACCAAGGTTACATAATGATTTGGTGCAATGTATTGTCAGTTTCGAGTTGGTGTTCCCGCCATCCTTCTTCAACATCATGACACATTCCTAGTTCACATATGCGAAGAGATTAACGTTTTGGGTCCTGTATTTCTACACAATATGTTCCCCATTGAGAGGTTCATGGGAGTCTTAAAGAAATATGTTCATAACCGTGCTAGGCCAGATGGAAGCATCTCCAAGGGCCACGAAAATGAGGAGGTCATTGACTTTTGTATTGACTTTATTCCTGACCTTAAGCCAATTGGTGTTCCTGAATCGCGGCATAAGGGCAGACTGGATGGAAAAGGCACGCTAGGAGGGAATCAAAAAATATGTATGGACGAACATTCTCTCACTGAAGCACAGTACACAGTTCTACAGAATTCCGCCTTGGTGGCTTCGTATATGGACGAACACAAGAATTTTCTACGCTCCAAACACCCGGAGTGGTCTGATGACTGGATTACACATGAACAAACGGGGACTTTCGCCGGCTGGTTGTAGACACGTGCCATGCATGACGCCTCTATTGAAGATGACCTGTACTTGCTGTCCCAGTTACCATCTTCGAATATAATGACTTTAAAAGGGTACGAGATAAATGGGAATACATTTTACACGATCACCCAAGATAAGAAGAGCACCAACCAAAATAGTGGTATCCGCTTTGATGCAGCAACCAAGACGGGAAAGGAACCATATTATGGTTACCTAGAGGACATATGGGAACTTGAATGTAATGGTGGTTTAAAGGTCCCTTTGTTTCGGTGCAAATGGGTCAATATGACACGAGGCAGGGTAACGAAAGACCCGCAGTACGGAATGACAAAAGTGGATCTCAACAATCTTGCATATGCAGACGTACCATTCGTCCTAGCTAATGATGTGGCACATGTTTTCTATGTGAAGGAAATGTCTACCAAGCCGAGAAAAAGAAAATATAAGGAAGCGAATGCATCATACGATGAGACAAAGCGCCACATAGTTCTTTTTGGGAAGAGAAACATCGTGGGAGTGGATGACAAGACAGACATGTCAGAAGGTTATGAAAATTTTGATGAAATTGCTCCATTCACAGTGAATATTGATCCGAGCATCCAGTTAAATGATGAAGATTTTCCATGGTTACGACGCAAAGGGACACACGCGAAGAAAAAGTTTCACACCCAAAGATCTGGGATGTGATTGGCTTCACTATCATCACTTTCTTCTGGGTTTCACACCCATGAGGGAATCTCTGTAATAGTTAGGGTAGTTATGTGTTTTGGCATTTGAAACGCGAATAAATTTTATTGCAAGCAAATTCTTTCATGCATTTACTAATTTTTAGCTAAATGACCGTGAAATTGAAAAAGACTTCAAATGAACTCCGAAAAGGTTGAAAGTTGGCATGATATCATAATTTCACCCACATAGCATGTGCAAAAAAGTAGAGAGGGTTACGGCAAAAACTGGATGCACTTCGTGTACAAAATGGACAATCTCTTTCGAAGTATCAGGGTTTCAGATGAAAACTCATCTGTTACAAAGGCATTTTATTTTTTAAATAACCTAAGCATTACCAAATTGAATATAATGATAAAACACACTAATATTAAACATAAGAAAAAAGAATCACTGAAAAATGTACTTTTAAAGTTAAGTTATTCACAAACTAGTGATTCACACAAATTTCAAATAATTCAAAATTTAAACTATTCAAATTTGAAAACTACTGCCACTAACAAAAAGTTTGTAATTTTTTGTACATAAAGAAAAAATATCCACAAAGAAACTCTAAATACAGAAAAAAAACAACTTAGAAATAAATAACGCAAAAAATAAAAAAAAGCCCGCCTACTAGGCCACAGTGGCCTGCATATGACTAGAAACCCAACCTGTTGTTGGGCCAGGATACAGGCCCGCAAGGCCCAGTTGGCCCACAGGGAAGCACAAAACAGGTAGGCCCAAAAGGCCTGCTTTGGAAAGGAGCTCGAAGGAGCAGCCACAGCTGGGTTTATAAACCAGTGCGGCTGCCCTTCGCTAGGCGGGGTGGGACTAAACTTTGCGCCCCTCGCCTGGCAGCGCAGACCCTTTAGTACCGGCTCGTGGCTCCAACTGGTACTAAAGGGAGGGGGTCTTTAGTACCGGTTGGAGCCACCACCCGGTACTAAAGGGGGTTGCTTCCCGCCGCTTGGCCTGGCCAAATTTGACCTTTAGTACCGGTTGGTGGCACCAACCGGTAATAAATGCCCATCCTATATAAGCAGCACTTACAAATTTTGTTACTTTTCATCTGCTTCTTCTCCTCTGCCCCGTCGCTCGTCGCCCCCCGTCGCCGCCCCCGTCGCTGCCCCCGTCAACGCCCCCGTCGCCACCCCTTGTCGACGCCCCGTCCCCGTCATCGCCGCCCCATCCCCGTCGTTGCCGCTCCGTCCACGTCCCCATTGCCGCCATCCGCATTGTCGCCGCCCGTCGCCGCCCCCGTCGCCGCCCCACATCACTGCGCCTCACCGATGAGCTCCTTCCCCGGCCGCCATGTCCACACACACATTGTTAATTAGTTGTGAAATTGTTAGTATTTTTTATGTTTTTTAGTTATAGAAATATTTTTAGAAATGTTAGAAATTTTTCTGTTTTTAGTTATAGAAATATTTATGGAAATGTTAGAAATTTTTCTGTTTTTTAGTTATAGAAATATTAGAAATGTTAAAAATTTTAAAAATGTTAGTTTTATCTAGATGAATTAGATTAATGTCAAATTGTTAGACGATGATCGATGTTCTTTTAGTTTCTTAAAATTTTAGTTATAGAAAAATTTAGAATTTGCATATAGAATTTTAGTTATCTCAATCCAATAATTTAGAAAAATGTTACTTTTTGCGGGCATATAGTATTTGTTTTCGATGATGCCTGACCCGCATCCTCGCCGTCGACCCGTTCATGACGACGTCTTGCTTCAGAGGACACATGTCCGGGACTGGGCTCCGCCGGGCTGGCACTGGGAGGTGCTACATTCAGGTGCACGCCCCTTGGTGAGGAACCCGGCCCTGGGTCTCGTCGTCGACCCTGATCTCCTTTGGTGGCGTTCGCATGGGCCACATTTGGTGTAGAGGGAGCCGGCCCCGCCAGAGGTGGTGCGTCGCCGTGTCAGGGAGGAGGATGAGCACGTCCGTCGCTACATGGCTGCTATGGACGTCAGGTTCTCCAATACCTGGCAGGTTCTTTGGGCAGGTGACCGGAGATATGATCTTGTGATGGTTCCTTATCTTTGGGTCTCCACTGCCCGCGCCTGAGGAACCGTGAGTGGCCTAGATTCTTCTGTAGTATTTGATCTTTATTAGCTAGCTAGGTAGTGATGTATTTGATATATAATATCCGAGACGATTCGAGATTATATATATTATTAGAGACGATGTATTCGAGATTATATATTATTCGAGATGATGTATTCGAGATTATATATTATACAAGATGATGCATATTATGTACTATGATTCAGTTTTTCCTTATTGATTGCATCCATGCATTGCAATTTGAATACTAAATTGTTTTATATTTCTTTTGGATTAGTTAAATAAAAGCTATGGCGGACAATACCGGCAGAGAGGGAGAAGAGACCATGTTCAAGATCATACGCAGCCCTCGCGGGCCAGATGATCAGAATGAAGATTATGATGGCTCCAAATATCTGAACAATACCGGGGAGGGTGATGATAAGATATTCGATCTCGATGACCGAATTGATGAAGTCATGAACTATGATCATGATTATGATGATGCAGACAATGTTGATCTTGAAATAACAAAGACCGGCAAGGTATATTTATATAAGCAGGCATCTGGTGATCATCACTTGTTTTTTGATTTGAAGATATATTAACGAATCGATCTTTCTTCTTTCAGCCCTCCGGATCGAGCAAATCTACTTCAAAAGACAGCAGGTCAAAGTGAGGCCCGGGCAAAAAGTTGAAGGACGGTGTAAAGTACAACATCGATGCCATCAAACCTAATGGCGAACCAATCACGCCTAAGAACATTGCGAACAAGTTCATTCGCCAGTGCGGAGTTCTTGTGAAGGACCAATTCCCGATCTCCATTCAAGAATGGAAAGAGACAAAAAATAAACATCCAGATGTTACTTGGGTCGACGATAGAGCAAAAAAACGCCCTACCAGATCATATCACTAATGTAGATGTGCAGAAAGTCAAGGAGGCTGCTCTTAGGAAGATGACAATTGCATTCAACACCCACAAGAAAACCGTATGGTCCAACTACATCGAAGGAGGAAGGAAGACTCCAGAATTCAAGGGAACACTGGAGAAGCAAAGAGAACACTGGCTCGCTTTCATGAAATTCAAGGAATCACAATTATCTGAGGAACGGTCGAGAAAAAACAAGGCCAATGCCACAAAAAAGACACAGTTCCATAGGCTGGGGCTAGGTGGCTATGTGGTGGCAATGCCGAAGTGGGATAAGTCTGAGCAAGAGATGCTGGATGCAGGGGTCGACCTAGTTACTAGGAGCTGGCCCCCCAGGTGCAGAACTTGGTTCTATGTGCATGGGGGGGAGTTGGACCCGAAGACAGGCCTGGTTTCGAAGAAGGCAAGTCTAAAAGGAGCCGAAGATAAGTTACTTCAAGTAATAGAAGATACTCGAACGGGGGTTTTCACGCCCAACAGAGAGAACGGCAAGCTTACGCGCACTCTGGGAAATCCTGAACACCCGGGAAGAACATGAGGCAAGGGCATTGTTCCATGGTATGAGGGCTTGTCGGACTGGAACACCGACTACAGAACCCGTGCAAGAAGGAAGATGGAGGAGGAGAAGAAGAGGAAGCTAGAGGAGGAGCAGAGGAAGTAGGAAGCAGAACGCCTTCAAGGCCTAGAATCAGCGCACGCGGACTTGGCACTCAAATTCCAGCGGCAGCAGCTGCAGATCGACTCACTTAGTCAGGAAAGGGGGTCTCAGCAGTGGCAGTAGCTAGTGGATGATCCAGCATTGGATAGCACCATCCCATCCATGCCGAGAAGCAGCATTGGTTCCGCCCCGAGCGACGCACTGCTGGATAGATACCCTGTGGATGACATCATGGAGAGCACTAACTGTGAGCTACACTTGAAAATGAAGAACATATCCATGAAGGTGGCGGACGCCATTGCTTATACAAATTCCCCCGATGCAACCTTCCATTGCAACCCAATTCCAGCCGGCTATGCTCGTGTCCAAGGTGATGAAGTGGTGGAGCAATATTCGGGCCTAGAGGTTCACATTCCTGGAGGTGAAGAGGAGCACACACTAGGAGAGGCCAAACATCGTATCATCCTATGGAGAAAGGATTGCATCATCTTTCCAAGGCCACCGACACCGCGTCAGCCGACTCCTCCTCGAAGTCCGCCACCGCGTCAGCAGACTCCCGCTCCTCCAAGTCCGCCACCGCATCAGGGCACTCCTCCTCCTCCAAGTTTGGCAAAGCGTCCGGCCACTCCTCCTCGTCCAAGTCTGGCAAAGCGTCAGGCCACTCCTCCTGCTTCAAGTCCGGCACAGCGTCAGCAGACTCCTCCTCGAAGTCCGCCACCGCGTCAGCAGACTCCCGCTCCTCGAAGTCCACCAATGCGTCAGGCCACTCCTCCTCCTCCAAGTCAGGCACAGCGTCAGGCCACTCCTCCTGCTCCAACTCAGCCACGTCAGCCATCTCCGCCACCTCAGCAATCGCAGAAGAGAGCCGCCGCAGTTATGGTGCGTAGCGCTACGAGTCGAGGTAGTACAGGAGGTACAAGCGGAGGCAAGCAATATAAATATGGTCCGAGCCTCACTCCTCTTCCTCAAAGGCCTTACAACATGACCGAGGAGCAAAACGCAACCATAGTGCAGGCCCAAGTGGACACCCATTTTGGACCGAAACCAACACCGCCGCCCAGGGAGAAAGTTCCTGAGGAAAAGATTGACCACTTCATTCGTATGGCTAGACCACCAGCCCCCAAGCCTGTTGACTCAGACTATGAGCGCCAAATCAGGAAGGCACATCGAGCACGACAACAGAAGGAGTCGAGATCGAGATCAAGCCAAGAAGCTAGCAAAAATGCGGGAAAACCGTTCCCCAGCTGGGAGAACAGGCGGCACAGTCAATCCCCCCGCTTGTTGTGCCAACAACACATGAGAGTACCGCCGCCCTATATATATGTGGGCAAACCGTTGCCCAGCTGGGCAATCTGGTAATAACCAAGGAGCATATAATGCAGGCTAAAATGCTCAATATCACCGTTGGACAACTCCTCGAGATCGAGCCCATGTCTCCGCTTAGAGAGGAGGAAATAAAACGGAAATATGTCCGCAGCCAACCTTTGGTCAAGCCCGAGGAGGTCAAGAACCTCCCAACGAGAATGTATGAATTGCATGATTGGTACATGAAAATTACCAAGAGTTCCCATCGAGAGTCCCTCATGGTGAAGGTCAAGGAAGAGCATTACTTCCATAAGCTAGCTCTGTCCGTTGAGTATTCAGAACTATTTCAGTTATTCAATCAAGACACTCGACAAATCTCTCGTTAGTTGCTACTGCCTGTAAGTGATTTCTTTCTATAATTTAAGTCTCAAGCTAGATTTAGTGCTCATTGATCGATCATTACCTGTAATTGTCCTCACTATATTCTTTTTTATGGTATTATGCAGGATGAAGATGTATAAATGAAAAAAGCTGGACGCTATGCCATTGGGTTCATTAACCCAAATACCATTAATGAAAAGACATTGACATATGAATATTATAAACAAGATGTAGAGGATAAAATGCTAGAGTTCTTGAACCGCCTCAATAGCAGTGAAGATATACTACCTCCTTACAACTTCCGGTGAGTCACACTGTCTTGTACTAGAAATTCTGTTTTTGCTTACTAGCTAGCCAGATGTTAATAATTAAGTGTATAAGGTTTAGGGTAGTTGATTAGTCTTATGCACATGCCCGCTTAATTAAGACATGCAAACGTGTGTGTATGTAGTTACCACTGGACCTTGTCAGACATTAAAGTTGAAGAAGGAAAAGTTGAATTACTGGACTCACTACTTAAAAAAGAAAGCGACTACACCATCTTGAAGGGGATAGTGGACAGGTAATTTCAATCATTATTAACTATATCTCAGCCTATTTAGTTCGTCATTTCCTGATATCAACTATTTAGTAACCCCTTTATTAATTTTATTTGCCGGCGGGCAGGGCTTGGGCAAAGTTCATCAAGGTGACTCCAGGCAAATGGCGAAAAAAGCTGTTTTGGTTTGGACCCAAGGTAAGTAATTAAGTAGTACTAGTTAGCTTACCATATCTTTAATTCTTGTTTCAATACCATTAATTAATTATCGTGCTTGATTAATTATTATCTGATTAAATTCCATTCTCGTAAAGGCCCTGAAGCAGGCGCCGGGGACTGATCTGTGTGCATACTACGTTTGCGAGAACATCGCATGATGGCGTCCGAAAGGAGCAAATCTGATAGACATGAATGGGTACGTTTGCCAGAACACTATTCACAATTTTTACACCATTATTGATATCTAGTCACACAACTAATACACATGCATATTGATCTCCTTCTTAACAGTTCAAAGAGGTGCAGGAGAAGCTCCTAGCAACGGAGCGTATACGAGAACTTCAAGAGGAAATAGCGGGATTTTTTCTCGACCGGGTCATAGATCCCAAAGGAGAATACTATTACCCGCTACCGCCCCCATGAACCACTCCCAATTGTCATCGTGCTCCGAAGGCACCAAGGCAACATGTAGGAGAAATTATATACATACATACATACATACATACATACATACATACATGTGTATGTGTGAATAATGGTGGTTGTCCCCCGCAAAAAAAAGAATAATGGTGGTTGTGAGACATTCGATGATCGGTTCTACGAGAAATTCTATTTATATATATGCATAACATGTACAATATGTAGTATCGTAAAATACCAGCAAACAAAAAAGAATTAAATGGAAAACACAAAATTAAATGGAAAATAAAAACCAAAACCCAAACCCCCCAAATATTTTAGTACCGGTTGGTGTTACCAACCGGTACTAAACCAACCGGTACTAAAGGGCTTCCCGCCCCTGACGCTGGCTCGTGCCACGTGGTGGCCCTTTAGCGGCGGTTCGTGCAGAACCGATACTAAAGGGGGGACCTTTAGTCCCCACTCTTTAGTACCGGTTGCAGGGCCGACACTAAAGGACCTTACGAACCGGTGATACATCCCGGTTCTGCAATAGTGAATAGTGATCCAGGAGTGGATCATTGGATAGCGGTCAAAAATATCCTTAGTGGAATAAGGAAATGTTTCTCGGTTATGGAAGTGACAAAGAGTTCGTTGTAAAGAGTTACGTCAATGCAAGCTTTGACACCAATCTAGATGACTCTAAGTCTCGATCTAGATACATATCGAAAGTGGGAGCAATTAGCTAGAGTAGCTCCGTGCAAAGCATTGTAGACATAGAAAATTTGCAAAATACATACGGCTCTGAATGTGGTAGACCCGTTGACTAAATTTCTCTCACAAGCAAAAAATGATCACTCTTTTGGTGTTAATCACATAGCGATGTGAACTAGATTATTGACTCTAGTAAACCCTTTGGGTGTTATTCACATGGAGATGTGAACTAATCACATAAAGATGTGAACTATTGGTGTTAAATCACATGACAATGTGAACTAGATTATTGACTCTAGTGCAAGTGGGAGACTGAAGGCAATATGCCCTAGAGGCAATAATAAAGTTGTTATTTATATTTCCTTATATCATGATAAATGTTTATTATTCGTGCTAGAATTGTATTAACCGGAAACTTAGCACATGTGTGAATACACAGACAAACAGAGTGTCCCTAGTATGCCTCTACTTGACTAGCTCGTTAATCAAAGATGGTTAAGTTTCCTAGCCATGGACATGTGTTGTCATTTGATGAACGGGATCACATCATTATAGAATGATGTGATGGACAAGACCCATCTGTTAGCTTAGCTTAATGATCGTTCAGTTTTATTGCTACTGCTTTCTTCATAACTTATACATGTTCCTCTCACTATGAGATTATGCAACTCCCGAATACCGGAGGAACACTTTGTGTGATACCAAACGTCACAATGTAACTAGGTGATTATAAAGATGCTCTACAGGTGTCTCCAATGGTGTTTGTTGAGTTGGCATAGATTGAGATTAGGATTTGTCACTCCGAGTATCGGAGAGATATCTCTAGGCCCTCTCGGTAATGCACATCACCATAAGCCTTGCAGGCATTGTGAATAATGATTTAGTTGTGGTATGATGCATTACGGAACGAGTAAAGAGACTTGCCGGTAACGAGATTGAAGTAGGTATTGAGATACCGATGATCGAATCTCAAGCAAGTAACATACCGATGACAAAGGGAACAACGTATATCGTTATGCGGTTGGAATGATAAAGATGTTCGTAGAATATGTTGGAGCCAATATGAGCATCCAAGTTCCGCTATTGTTTATTAAACAGAGATGAGTCTCGGTCATGTGTACATTGTTCTCAAACCCGTAGGGTCCGCACGCTTAACATTCGGTGACGATCGGTATTATGAGTTTATGTGTTTTGATGTACCGAAGGTTGTTCAGAGTCTTGGATATGATCACGGACATGATGAGGAGTCTCGAAATGGTCTATACATAAAGATTGATATATTAGACAACTATATTCGGACATTGGAAGTGTTCCGGGTGATTTCGGAGAAAACCGGACTGCCGGAGGGTTACCAGAACCCCCTCGGGGAACTAGTGGGTCTAGATGGGCCTTAGTGGAGAGAGAGAGGGGATGCCAGGGCAGGCCGCATGCCCCCTCCACCTTGAGTCCGAATTGGACTAGGAGGGGGGTGGCGCCCCCCTTTCCTTCCCCCCTCCCACTCCTTCCTTTCCCCTCCTAGTAGGACTAGGAAAGGATGAATCCTATCCTACTAGGAGGAGGATTCCTCCTCTCCTTGGGCGACTCAAGGGCTGGCTGGCCTCCCCCTTGCTCCTTTATATACGGGGGTAGGGGGCACCCTAGAACACACAAGTTAATTGTTTCCAGCCATGTGCGGTGCCCCCTCCACCATAATCCACCTCGGTCATATCATAGCGGTGCTTGCTACCTCTTGAGCACTGCGTTGGTTTTCCCTTGAAGAGGAAAGGGTGATGCAGTAGAGCAGCGTAAGTATTTCCCTCAGTTTTTGAGAACCAAGGTATCAATCCAGTAGGAGACCACGCGCGAGTCACCTCGTACCTACGCAAACAAATAAGAACCTCGCAACCAACGCGATAAAGGGGTTGTCAATCCCTTCACGGCCACTTGCAAGCGTGAGATCTGATAGAGATAATAATAATAAGATAAATATTTTTGATATTTTTATGATATAGATTGAAAGTGAAGATTGAAAAATAAAATAAATTAGAAACTTGTATGATGGAAAGTAGACCCGGGGCCATAGGTTTCACTAGTGGCTTCTCTCAAGATAGCATAAGTATTATGGTGGGTGAACAAATTACTGTCGAGCAATTGATAGAAAAGCGAATAATTATGAGAATATCTAGGCATGATCATGTATATATGCATCACATCCGAGACAAGTAGACCGACTCCTGCCTGCATCTACTACTATTACTCCACACATCAATCGCTATCCAGCATGCATCTAGAGTATTAAGTTCGTAAGAACAGAGTAACGCCTTAAGCAAGATGACATGATGTAGAGGGATAAACTCGTGCAATATGATATAAACCCCATCCTTTTATCCTCGATGGAAAAAATACAATACGTGTCGTTTCCCCTACTATCACTAGGATCGAGCACCGCAAGATTGAACCCAAAGCTAAGCACTTCTCCCATTGCAAGAAAGATCAATCTAGTAGGCCAAACCAAACTGATAATTCGAAGATACATGCAAAGATAAACCAATCATACATAAAAGAATTCAGAGAAGAGTCAAATATTGTTCATAGATAATCTAGATCATAAACCCACAATTCATCGGATCTCGACAAACACACTGCAAAAGAAGATTACATCAAATAGATCTCCAAGAGAATCGAGGAGAACTTTGTATTGAGCTCCAAAGAGAGAGAAGAAGCCATCTAGCTACTAGCTATGGACCCGAAGGTCTGAAGTAAACTACTCACACATCATCGGAGAGGCCATGGAGTTGATGTAGAGGCCCTCCATGATCAATGCCTCCTCCGACGGAGCTCCGGAAAAGGCCCCAAGATGGGATCTCTTAGGTACAGAAGGTTGCGGTGGTGGAATTAGGTTTTCGTGGTACTCCTGGATGTTTGCGGGGTACATGGACTTATATAGGAGGAAGAAGTAGGTCGGTGGAGCAACGAGGGGCCGACGAGGGTGGAGGGTGCGCCTAGGGGGGGTAGGCGCGCCCCCTGCTTCGTGGCTTCCTGGATTGTTTCTTGACGCCCACTCGAAGTCTCCTGGATCACGTTTGTTGAGAAAATCACGTTCCCGAAGGTTTCATTCCGTTTGGAGTTCATTTGATATTCCTTTTCTGCGAAACACTGAAATAGGCAAAAAAACAGCAATTTGGGCTGGGCCTTCGGTTAATAGGTTAGTCCCAAAATGATATAAAAGTGTAAAATAAAGCCCATTAACATCCAAAATAGATAATATAATAGCATGGATAAATTAAAAATTATAGATACATTGGAGATGTATCAGTGCTTAGGCGAAGCCCTTATTCGGTAGCATCATCATGCCGTCGTGCTGACGAAGCTCTCCCTTGACACTTTGCTGGATCGTGAGTTCGTGGGATGTCACCGAGCTGAACATGTGCATATCACGGAGGTGTCGTACTTTCAGTGCTAGGATCGGTCGGTCGTGAAGACGTATGACTACATCAACCGCGTTGTCATAACGCTTCCGCTTACGGTCTACGAGGGTATGTAGACAATAATCTCCCTTCTCGTTGCTATGCATCACCATGATCTTGCGTGTGCATAGGAAAATTTTGAAATTACTGCATTCCCCAACATATATAATCTGATCATAATGTGACAATTTACCTATTCTCTTCTAGTAATCCCAACTTAGATGCTCTTCCTTCTATTATAAGTAATAATGAGAATATATTGATCTATCCTACCATTCGAGACAAAGATGAAATTTTGCAAGTATTGGAATGAATGAAGAGGAATGCTTCCCCTAGACCAAATGGGCTGAATGTTACTTTCTATCTCTCAGCATGGAAGTGGATAGGACATGATATAAGAAAACTTGTTCAAGATTTCCACACAACAAGTAAGCTTCATCCGCAACTTAATAAAACATGCATTACCTTAATTCCTAAGAAAGACAATGCCAAAATCCCGCAAGATTTTAGACCCATAAGCCTATGCAATGTAATCTACAAATCATTACCAAAACTTTGGCTAATAGACTCAAATATATTCTTCCTGATTATATATACGAGTCTCAACTAGCTTTTATTCAAGGCAGGAGAATTACTAGTAATATCACTGTAGCTCAATAAATCACTCATTCCTTTCTACTTAACTCCTGGACACATTAAGCTTTTGTGCTTAAGATAGATTTGGCTAAAGCTTTTGAGAGAATTAAGTGGTGCTTTATCAAGAGAGCTTTCTACATAAAGGGCTACATAGTCATTTTGCAAATTTAATTATGGATTGTATTTCTTCTGCGACCTTTTATGTTCACATTAATGGACAACCATTTGGCAGCTTTAGGTGATCTCGAGGTATCCGACAAAGTTGTCCTCTATCTCCGTATATTTTTATTCTAGTGGTTAATGAGTTATTATTTTCAATACAAGAGGCTTTAAATGCTAATACTTTGAGCAATATTTAGTTAGGTCCTGATTGCAATCTTATCCACTCTTTAATATTTGCTGATGATCTTATTGTTTGTGGTAGGGCTGATAATGATGACACTAATGTGATAGCTTCTATTATTAATGAATTTTGTGCAGTTTATAGACAAACTACTAATTGGAATAAATCTACTATCCTTATTAGTAAGCACACAGATGATAATCTGGAAAATCTGATTAAGAATATTTTCCTGCTCCTAATATGGATCCCGGCACAACTCATCTTGGTCATCCTTTTATCTTTCCTGGAAGAAATAGTCCTGCAGCCTACAATATCATTGTTGATAAATATAAACCTAACTTAATTGTTATAAGGCTAACAGGTTATCTCATGCAAGGAGGCTCACTCTTATGAAATATGTAGTTGCTTCTCTCCTTGTTTACTACATGTCTAATATTCTTTTAAATAAGTCTACTATTAATAAACTCACCTCTATTATTAGGAAGTTTTGGTGGACAAGCTATGGACAAAGGTAATGATTCCAAACCTATATGCTTTATAGCTTGGGATGAGATTTGTACACCTATGCATAAAGGTGGGCTTGACATAAGATATTTATATATGATGAACAAGTCTATGGTTGCAATGATGGCTTGAAGAATTATTAAGAATCCTGATTCCTTGGTAAGAAAAGTTCTCAAATCTAAATATTTTCATAACACTACTATTTGGATGGCCAATATACGTATCCTAAAATCTACTTTTTGGTCGTCTATGCTTAAGATTTTACCTTTCGTTCATAAGGCTAGTCAAACTCAAATTGCTATTGGCAGTTCTTGCATTTGGACTACTCCTTGGTGCAAATATTGGAATAACATTTATGATCACCTTAAACCCAATCTAGATAGACCTTGTCCCAAGGTGGTTAGGTGACCTTTGGAAACCTAATAGCAAAAGCTGGTATGAGGATAAAACTGGAATTTCCTTTGATGAGGCATTTAAAAAGAATATTTTAGATACTCATATGATTAATACTAACATGGATGATGTTTTATGGTGGATTTACACGCCTATTGGAGAACATACTACTAAGAGTGCATATAAGGCCTTGTTGCGGGAAACACGAACTAGAGCTCAAGTTCAGAATAATACTATCTCAGAGCCTGAAATTAATATTCTTAATTAGGTGTGGAAAAGTAAAATTTTACCTCATAGGGTAAAGACTTTAGCATGGAGAATAATAAGAAGGGCACTAGCTACAGTACTAAGAGGATCCAGGTATTCTTTTCATATTAAAAAAGAATGTAATAGAGGTGATGGTATTGAAATAGATACACATCTCTTTTTTAAATGCAATTTCCCTAAATCCATATGGTTTAAATTTGGTCTCTAGGTAGATGTGTTAAATCCTAATCTTTACCCTTCGCACTAGTGAAAAAACGGCTAGCCACAACTTTTGTTGGTGGCGTGCCATTTTCAATTAACGCAATCACTAGTTTTTTTCCAATAGTGCTGGCCTCAGCTTAAATCACACATTGTAGCTATGAGCTTAGTGCTGGCATAGGATTTTTAAGCAATGCCACCTATATGTGGGTCCCAACATTCTGTCCTGGCCTAACTTAGTGTTAACGTTGCAAAAGTGTCCTACACCAGCACTAACACACATAGCTATGGTGTGGCCGAGTAAGTTACGCCAGCAGTATATTTTGCAGGTCCACTTTTGGGCCAGCATAATACCAACGTGGGGAATAGTGGCACACCAGGTATATACATAATTGTAATGGCGTTCCATAATTAGGGCACACCAGTAATTACGTCGCATCACTATTCACATGTGACCTTGTCCATCCATTTAGATATATTCCTTCTGCTTCTTCCTCTCTCTTCCTCTTCCTCCTCTCTCTTCTCTTCTTCTTGAGAAAAAGACCAAATTCTTTTTTGTTATTCCTAATTAGATAGTTAGATCTAGCTAGGTGATGCACTAATTAAGCTTGCAAGCCTCCACACACTCACTCCCAAAGCTAGCTCTCTCCTCCACCCACTCAAACTCACACTTCCATCAAATTTTCCACCATATTCCATTAATGGCGCCTCCAACGCATGTATGCAGGGGTGAAACGAAGATAAAAGGTCGCCGGGGTCAACATGAACAAGTAGCACTAATGTTGTCGGTGTACTAGAGTAGGGGTACCCTATTACGCCGAACTCGTGCACGGGCAGTTGCAGCGCCCCGCGGCGAGGCTTGCCGGGTGACCGCCAGGACCCTCCGTGGTTCCCTTGAAGACCATTCAAGAACAAAGTGCTCAAACCAAGGCCCCGGCAAGAGGAGCTTGCCGGGAAGGCCAACCAAGGCCCCGACAAGAGGAGCTTGCCGGGAAGGCCAACCAAGGCCCCGGCAAGAGGATCTTGCCGGGAAGAGACAAGAGCCCGGCTAGAGGAGCTTGCCGGGAAGGCCATTCAAGGCATGCCAAGAAAGCTTGCCGCGATGCGCCCTGCGTCCCGGCAAGATCCGGCGAGCGACAAGCTTCCGGACGCGACAAGACGACGGCCGCGGCAAGGAGCTTGCTGCGGGAAACCCCCACTTCGTGCCTGCGCTCCAGCACACCTGCTAACGTGTCGCTCTAGAGCTCTCCCAAGCACACGTGGCAGGAGGCCGTGCAGCTAGGGGTACGTGGTGGCAAGCAGAGATGAAGAGAAGCCCATCGTGGCGAACGGTGGCGCTCCTAACGGTCACCTTTTGCACTGTTTAGGAGACTCAGACAGGCATTTAATGCCCTTGTCCCCTTCCGTCAGAGTTAGGTAGGGCGCACTATATCCACAGTAGGCGGTAGCTGCACCTACCACATCCTTTTCCATTTTTACCCTTCTAGTCTACGTTGCCACCTGTGGGTAACCCCTTGAAAGTATAAAAGGAGGCCCAAGCGCAACGTAGAAGGGGCTCCGGAGGTTCGGCCAGCTCGGCTCATTAAACACCAGGAACACTCTCACGCTCAGTCTGGCAGCGTCCATCGCTCCTGAGCAAGAATCCAATATACACAAACAAGCAGCAGTAGGGTTTTACGCATCCGTGCGGCCCGAAGCTGGGTAAAAATCGCCCGCGTGCACTGCCTCGATCCGCTCTTTGTGCGCTCTCCGCCCCCCACCGAACCGAAAGGGGCCCTGTCCCCATAGGTGTTGGTGGGAATCAGCATCGCCCCCGACAAATGTATCCCTAAAAACTAGCAATAATATATGGCTGTAAAATGTGTAGCTCGTATTAAGAAACATGTCTATAGTGTACTTTTAGTAACCTCACATAAATGATAAAATAATAGTTGCCAATGTACCATAGCAAAATAAGCTCCAATTAAAAAAGTAGTTACCTCTTTATTTTTCTTGACCTCTACACTCTTTCATCTTAAAAACTAATCTATCACATCCTTACATGGAATTGAATATAGAAGTCTTTGCTCCAATAAGCAAATGATGCAGTAGTTCATGAAATCATCACCATGCGATTATGTAGCACGATCTTGACTATTTTCATGCCAGAGAAACACCTCTCCACTGATGTAGTGGCGACATGCCGCACTAATACTAGCTTCAGGAGATGATAGACCAAAGGAAATGCAAATGCTTATTTGTATTGATCATCATCTTACCAAGTATGAAATAGTTTCCAGGCCTACAAATCTTTCATCTGCTCGCACATTATCAATGTAGAGAGGAAGGTCATGAGAAAGTTCCTTCAACTGGATGGAATCAAAATCATTTGGATAGGACTTAGCCAAATCAACTAAGTTCTCAACTTTGAAAGCTTCATAAGAATCTTTTGGACTGAATGCAACCATTCGAGTAAGCAGGCTCGAATTTACCTCATTAAAATGACCATTGAACTCTGCAAGTTACAAGTCAATAACATGGTTCATGCAATCATATCTGTAGTGTTGATAGTTAGTGCGGTTGGTCTTTCTCCTTGGTTTATGACGGTCTATATACTCTTCTTCCATATCCAACTTAGGAATACCATATTGCTCACAAAATGAGTAAGTTCTCTCCAATAAGGAATCCGAACCATCATCTCTAATTTTCTAAAACTTTTGCTTGGTTAACTTCACCTCTACCATAGTTTCAGGATGCCCTTATCTTTCCTTTGTAAAGATACAGATAAAGCATTTGCATGTCCTAAGATAAGAAACATGAAGTGCAGATGAAACACAAAGTCAAAATCATTAACATAATCTAAAATACCACGAGCTTGACGCTTCATTGCATCACTTGACCTGTCTTTTTCAACATATTTGAGCACTTCAATAACATATGGGAACAAGTTATGTATGCTCTGAAGAGTTTTATAGTGAGAACCCCAACGAGTGTCTCCAGCTCTTTGAAGTGACTGCTCTTGATTTAATCTCGTTCTAGTACTAAGTTGTCCACAACCAATGGCTTTCTCCACTCTCTCTTGCTGACTCTCCCTAATCATATCTTTTGGTTGACAAGAAGCACCGGCCACATTAAGTAGAAGAGATATCATGACAAAGAAGTCACTAACATCATCATTCTTTTTAGCTACTACCACAATGACTAGCTGAAGTTGGTGTGCAAAACGGTGAACATAATATGCTGAGCTAGTCTCCCTCATGATCAAAGCTCTCAAGCCATTGAACTCACTTTCATGTTACTAGCCCCGTCATACCCTTGGCCCAAACTTGTTTTATGTTCAATCCATACTTACTAAACAAGTGATCAATCTTGGATTTGAGACATGAAGCAGATGTCTCATTCACATGAACAACACCAACAAGTCTTTCTTGGACTACTCTAGACTTGTCGATGTACCGCACAACTACAACCATTTGTTCCTTGCCCAAAACATTAGCAGACTCATCAATCAATAAATAGAAAACTCCACCTCCAATTTCAGCAACAATAGATTTGATTATGATCTACACAAATAAAAAATTTAGTTTGAAGAGTATTATAGGTATTGTCGTCATTTGTAAGATATAATAATAATAATAATAATAATAATAATAATAATAATAATAATAATAGCAATCAATGATTCCCTCCGCATAGCATTCAGGGATGTCCTTCTGAATTTCTGGAGCTGTCAATTTATTATTTCCAGGAACATCTCTTAACACAACGCTCTTTGTGTTCTCATTTTGCTCTGCCAAAAGAATTAATAACTCTCGAAAATTTCCTTTGTTCTTAGACTCTTTTGATTCACCATGGCTACAGAATGCTAGACCTTGATGTAGCACGTATCGCGCAACACTTATGGAATTATTCAATTGAATCATATACTCCTATTGACTAACTTTGCTTTGCTTGTCGAGAGCAATAATAATTGAGTGATCATGTTTCAACAAATTATTACATCTTTTGACCGCTATTTTATGAAAACCATTAGGATATTTGCCCACATGATCACAAAGTCTTTCCGGATTGTTCCAACAATCAAAACCATCCAATACAAATGCATCATTCCCTCCTTGTCCTTTAATAGAATCTCTGAACAAGTAGCAATGTAAGCAAAAAGTAGCACACTTCTCCTCACTGAACTCTAGCCAGTGATAGTCTTTAAACCATTTATGATTGAACCGACATGAAATGTTGCCTATCCTCTTTCGTGGGTACTTGAAGCTAGGTTGTGGCCTATGCAGACCTCTAATCAAATATCTTCGCCTTACTTCGACTTGTAGCTTTGGTCCTATGTATTATGATATTCTCCTCCTATCGGTTGGATTGTGTGACATGTTATCCAAATCTACCTCGTCTGCTCCAACTTTACCTCCTATCCTGCTAGGAGTTGATGTCACCGGTAAAGGACATGGACTTGTACACGTGTAACGTTTGATGGATCTTCATCATGACTAGGATCACTGGTTGTGGGTGGTGGTGATTTTCTTTCAAATTCAGAAAATGCTCCATTATACTCTTACTACCTGCAATTTAAAATTAGAAAATGACAATAGATAGTTAGTAGTAATAGGAAAAAATACAGTATAAAGAGACTACAAATCTTTCTTGCTAGCTTACCTAACATGATGATAGGATGTGACTTGAGGCCTAATCTAAATTGTATTCACGTGATTAGATTACCACACAAACCTTCAAGCAATTCAACAATTACTTAAATATCAACACATCAAATAAACCCTAATTACAATACGAGAATAGGAATTAGATGAAGAAATTGGCTTCAGTACCACTTACGGATCAAATCTGCGAAAGTGAATCTTAATTTTTTTATGGAGAAGAGGACATGTGAGTGCAGATTGGGAGCAGTGGTGGCGCTTCGGGCGAACACAGGGACCCTTAGGCAAGACTTGAATAAAGAAAGAAGGGCGACGGGGTATGATCGAGCGAAACCAATCCTAATTCCTGAGATCTATCAGAAGTTCTCTTTGAGCGAAATCGGTCGAAAGTGGGGCCGGGCCTATGTGACCCTGCGTATCCAAAGTGGCTACTAGGCTTGTGTACCCCTGGCTAGGCGTGCATGACCCCGATATAGTTTTTTGGATAGATCACGAAGTCTTTTTTGAGGAGCAGATCGATCTAGAAGTGGAGATCGATCCAAACTCCAAAGTGGCAATGGGCTTGTGTTCTAGGTTTAGGCTGCTAGTGCGTTCAGGGGTCCTTTTTTGTTGGGGGAGCCCCTAGGCAACTTGGCGCCTGCATAATCCTTGGTTGGGCCGGTTTCAAAGTTGGCTCCATGAACTAGTGCAAGATATGAAAGTTGATTGCACAAGTCCTTGCCAAAATGAATATGAGTGAAGTGTGTTGGCGGAGTCACCCTCAAGAACACTCTAGTTCTTCTTCTTTGGGACCCACATCAACTTGATGGGAACCCTTGGAGTTGTAGTTGTACTTGATGAAGTAGAGCTTGACGTAGTCTTGGGAACCCACTTGACCCTGGCCTTAGGAGCTTCTTCAAATGAGTCAATCTCTTCTTGAAGCTTGTCCTTGCCTTTTTTTGAAGTTTAATACAGTAGGAAAGGCTCCTACTGCACGTATATATAATAATCAAAAACAGTTACATGGTGATATTTACAAAGGAGTGTGGGTGGTGGGGGGGTAGGGGTTAGATCCCAAACACAACCCTAGCTATGCTGAGGCAGACTATGCAAGAAGGAAGAGACAACATGTCTCTTGTTATCAGGTAGTCTATATCTCATATTGCCAAAATCTTCCTTGAATCTACTAAGCCATGAAGAGATGAAGGGTGACACATGCCTAAAGTAATTATTATTGCGTTCCTTCCAAAGGCTCCAAGCAGTAGTAAGAAATATCTCCATGACCATCTTGCGTGGGTGTTGTGTCTTTAAGTTCTCCACCAACTTCAACCTATCTCCTTGCGTAGCCCAGGATATACGTAGTAAGTTCCAACATTCTTTGCTGAAGGCGCAATGAAAGAAGAGATGCTCCACCGTTTCTTCGATATGATGCCCGCAAAGCAAGCAGTCAAGATTGGTGCCAATATTGAGGTGACGTCGCTTGAGCATATTCCTTGTGTTAAGCCAGTCCGAAAGTAAAAAAAACCAAAGACTTTGATTTTGGGTATGCATTTAGTCTTCCAGAGCCACTTGAAAGCCACGTGAGCAACCACGTCCCGAAAAACAAACTGATAGTAGGCAGTGGTTTTGAACACGGTGGATCCCCAACAGTAGGACCAAACATCATCTTGGTCTTCTAGTGTCACCGCAGCCACATTAGTTTGGAGGAGCTTGAGTCCGTCATGGGCTTGCAGTGAGAGTGGTAGTTGAAAGGTTTTGTGAAGGGTGGGGCAGTCAAAAACCCATGCACAGACAAGTCCTCATTAAGGGCATAAGAGAACGCTCGCGGATATTGTTCTGCCAGGATGGACTAGTTCTAGTTGTCTTTCCAGAACAGGACAGAAGCGTCGCATTTTACTTGTACTTGAGTAATGCCACGATAGATCGGCATAAGGTTTACTAGGTCACGCCACCAGAAAGAGCCACAACTATCCGATGCATGCGGGATGGAGTTCACATATAGTAGGTTTCCCAGATAAGCCCAACCCAGGGAACATCCATTCTGTTGTAGAATTTATGCAGAAATTTGAGCAGAAGCGCGCCATTTTGAATTTTGAGGTCAAGGATACCCAAGCCGCCACACTTTTTGGGCCGACAGACCATGTCCCAAGCTGCCAAAGAGTTCTGTTTATCGCCGTCATCCGTGCGTTTGTTCCAAAGACAGTGTCTACGGATTTTATCTAGTTGAGCAAGTATCTTTGGTGGAAATCTGAGAGTCCCCATGGGATAGATTGCCAGCGAGGTGATGATCGAATTTACCAATGCTAGCTTACCCGGGTAGGACATTAGGGACATCACAACTGTGATTTTCCTTTCAGCTTTGCAGACGAACGGTGTCAGATCAAGGACCGAAGGCCTGGTGGTGCCAAGGGGCAGACCGAGATAAGTAAAGGGCATGCTGGCCTATGTGCATCCAAAAAGGTTGGCCAGATCATTGCATTTGCTCAGCGCGTGTTAATTGACACAAGTGTGGATTTATGGAAGTTGATTTTCAAACCAATAGAGAGGTGGCATAATCTTCAAGGATCAATTTGATTTTTGCTGCTTGGTCCATGCAGGCCGGAAGGACAATAATTGTGCCGTCGGCATATTGGATTACGGGGTATTTAGCGTCACCAGTAGGAGGGATGGGATGTTTGATCAAATCTTGCTCAAGTGCTGCATTGATAGCACCTTGAAGTAGATCAGCGGCAAGGACGAAGATCAGAGGAGACATTGGATCACCTTGGCGAACCCCACATTTACATTGAAACTGTCTACCTGGCACCCCATTCAGTAACACAGAAGATTTACCTGACGAAAAGATGCTCTCCATCCAAGCCAGCCATTTGGGAGGGAAACCCATGTTCTTCAAAATTAGGAGCATAGCAGAGTGCTCGACCGTGTCAAACACCTTCGCAAAATCTAGTTTGAGAAGAACAATTTCTCGTTTGGAGGCCTGACACTGGTGAATATATTCGAAAGCCCAGGCAAGGCAGTCATGGATTGATCTGCCACGTAAAAAACCATATTGATTTCGGTGCACAATTCGGAGGATGATTTTTTGTAGCCGATTCGCCAGAATTTTAGTGATCAACTTCAGGCAGCAGTTAAGGAGCGTGATCGGCCGGAAGTCATTAACACATTCAAGCGAATTAACCTTGGGGATTAGTGTGATAAAACCTGCATTGGTGCTTTCAAGATTGAGGCCACCTTGATGAAACTCATCACAAAGAAGATAAAAATCATTTTTAATGATTGGCCAGCAAGCTTTTAAGAAGGCTCCATTGAAGCCATCAGGGCCAGGTGCCCGGTCAGGTGGCATTTCAGACAAGACATCATCAATTTCTTTACATGTGAATGGTGCAATTAGATTCGAGAAATCCACATCCCCTTTTAGCAAGGTTTCTAAGTTGAACTTCATAGGCTGAGGATTTGCTTGTCCCATTCTACCTTTGAAAGCTTTGAATAAAATGGACTCTTTCCCGGCATGATCATGGATTTCCACGCCAGCCGAGTTTTTGAGCGAACTTATGCAGTTTCTTCGGAAGCGTTCCCTGGCAACGATTTGGACAAACTTGGAATTCTCATCACCAAACTGAATCCATCTGATCGTACACCTTTTTTCCAACAATCTTTCTGATATTGTAGGAGACGGAGCAAGTGATTTTTGAGAATGCGTCTAAAGTTTCTTTCTGGTGTGGTTAGAGTCCTACAGTCCTCAATATTGTCAAGCTCCAAAAGAGCTTATTGGTGTTTTCAATGGCTATTTTAAGGCGAGAAATTTTCTTACTCCATTGCTTGAGACCATGACGAACTGCCTTGAGCTTTTGCCCAATTCTTGCTGCACAATTATGGTTCTTATTGAATCTGATGGGTTTGTTCCAAGCGTGTTCAACGACCTCTATAAACCCAGGATGAGCAATCCAATATGATTCGAACCTGAAGAGTTTGCTTTTTGGGATTGAAGTTTGGATGACCACAGAGCATGGAGAATGGTCAGAAACGGGTTTACCTAGAGGGTTCACCAAGGTGTTGGGAAATGTAGTAGTCCAATTCAACGTTGTGAAGAACCAATCGAGTTGCTCAAGGAGTCGCTGAAGTTGCATATTCGACCAAGTATAAGCACGCCCCTTGATGGGAAATTCAGTGAGGTTTTGTTCCCGAATAAAGTCGTTGAAGGTAAACATGTCTTGGACATTCGCACCTGGTTTGTTACGATTGTCAGGCGAGCAAATGTAATTGAAATCGCCTAGTAATAACCAATCTTTGGCAGAGGGGATATTCAAATCAAATAGACAGTTTGTGAACGTAACACGATGCTCACCCTGACACGGGCCATAGATGTTAACAAGTTTCCAACAATGATTGGACTGCGTGGATTTGAATTCCACACCTAACGCAAACTGCTCCGATAAAAAGACCCGGCCCAAAAAGATACTGCTATTCCATACCGTGATTATCCCACCCGACGCTCCTTGAGAGGGAATGTACGCAAATTGATCAAAACGCCATGGGAAAATGGATTTCAAAACAGCAGAATCAAAGAAAGGCATTTTAGATTCCTCCAAACAAACGATCGAGCATCCACTGGTATTGATCGCATTACCAATCGCTAAGTGTTTTTTGGGCGCATTAAGACCACGTACATTCCAGCAAAGTACGTTCCGGTTACGCAAAAGCATCGATAAAGTAGCCAAGATTCAGCAATGACGAAAGCAAAGATAAGCAAATCAAACTACTCTTCAGAGAGGGCCGAAGTGGATAGTTCTTCAGCAGGTATCGCGCAGAGATTCACACCAATTGCCTGCATAGTAGGGATTGATGTGGGTGGAGGAGCTGCAGCGTCATAAGCTTCAGAAGTAGCTATCCCAGATGAGGAATCATCCCCAGATGTATGCACCGGAGCTCCACCAGCAGCAGAAGGGATTATGCGAGGCTTGACTTTGGACTTGGTAATGCGAGCATCAGAAGTCTGAGGAACCCGGAATCCATCGTACTTATTGTTCTTGTTACTATGTCGTAGAGTGGAAGTATCAACAGGAGCGTGCAGCTTCCCTTTGCGTTGCTTCTGAGTCTGAGTAGCAGTGGTCATGCAGCCCTGACCGTCAACTGACATGGTCATTGAGGTGCTCGAAGCATCCGGCAGGGCTGGAGCAGAGAGGACAGCAGAAGTGACTGAGTGGGCACTTGGATCAACCTGCTCTTCAGCAACAGAGTTACTTGGCGCCACTAGGGGTTCAGACGGCTCCCAGGTAAGGAGCAGAGGCGGCGTAGCAGATGGCACATGAGTGTCAACCAGAGAGTCCAAAACTGAAGATGACTCCAACAGGGCAAAGAAAGCAGGCTCAGATAGATTAGGTACCTGTAGACTTATCACCTGAGTGAACTGAATATTCCCCCCAGTCAAAGAAACCTGAATCTCCACCTGGAGAGAGTTCTGCTGCAGACCCAGACCAGAACTCCAAGGCCCAAAAGAAGCCATCATCGGGCGGAGGGCAGAGAAAAATGGCAGTGTTATGCTGCTGTTGAGGAATGGTGTTTTCCAACAGCAATGCCATGAGAGCATCCCCATGAGCCGAAAGGCCAAAACTCATTCCATGGTTGTGACGTTCAACCGAGATCGTGAGCGATTCATCAACCAATGGAGCAGCAGCAGTCTCTTGACCAGGAATCACCAGCATATCAAACATAGAGCTATCTGAATCAGTTTCAGTCTCATCAGAGGAGGTGATGGAGTCATGCCACGCCTGGATAGCATTGTCAGAGATGTTATTGTCAGGCACAACACCATCTTGTCCTTGCCTTTTAGCTTGTGGCCTTGTGGTGGAAGATCATCTTGAGCTTGTGTTCCCTCAAAAGAAGTGGGGTCATACTTCTATTGTTGAGGAACAAACTTCATATTGGGGTATTGATCTTCTTCCCATTCAACTCCATTGGCATTGAACTTCTGTTCAAAACCAATACCTTGATTGTTCCGGTGTCTTCCTTGCTTGCGTACAATTTCCTCAGATTGCTTACTCCCGGCAAGGCTCTTGTAAACACCTTTCTCTATAATCCCCCTTAATAAGCTATTTTCTTGCTCAAGTGTAACTTGGCTAAGAGAATCATTAGTGGAATCAAGAGAACTACTAGAAGCAACAACATTGGATTTAGCATGGTTATTGTTACTACTAGAAGAAGAATATTTCTTGTCCTTGTTGCCAGATTTTACTTGTGGCATGTAAGTGGACAAGAGGAGACGTTTGGCAATGTAGGAAGAACTCTTCTTTCAAAATTCATCATTGATTGCTTTTAGGAGCTCGTGCTCTTGCTCTAAATTTAGCTTCTCATGGGTCCTTAGAAGTTCTCTATGATCCTCTTGAGTTGTTTCATGAGCTAACTTAAGAGTGTTTAGTTCTTTAGTTAGATTCTCAATCTCCTTCTTATCATTGTCATTCGTTTCATCTTGATTAGCATGATTACTAGCAGGTTCATCTTAGATTTTAGCACTAGTTTTGTCAACAAGTAAATTGTCATCACCTAGCACGCCATCTTCATCACTATCAAAATCAAATACTCAGGGTGTGATACTGATACGTCTCAACATATCTATAATTTATGAAGCATTCATGCCATGTTTACAACAATTTTATATGGTTTTGGTATGATTTGAATGGAACTAACCCGGACTGACGCTTTTTTCAGCAGAACTAACGTTGTCTTGTTCTTGTGCGGAAATAGAAGTTCTCGGAATTGGACGAAACTTTTTGATGATTTTTTGGAAGAAAAGAAAAATATCGAAGCAAAGAACCACTAGAGGGGCCCCCTGCTGCCCACAAGGCACCAGGACGCGCCACCCCCTGGCACGCCCTGGTGGGTAGTGGGCCCCTTGAGGCCCTTCTTCGCATGAAACTGACGCTAAAAATCCTACATATTTAGAAACCTCCGAAAGTTAACCTAGATCAGAAGTTCCACGCCCGCAAGCCTCTATAGCCAAGAAAAACCAATCTGGACCATGTTCCGACACCCTCCCGGAGGGGGAAATAATCACCGGATGCAATCTTCATCATCCCGGCGGCCACTGATACGTCTCCAATGTATCTATAATTTTTTATTGTTCCATGCTATTATATTATCTGTTTTGGATGTTTAATGGGCTTTATTATACACTTCTATTTTATTTTGGGACTAACCTACTAACCCAAGGCCAAGTGCGAATTGTTGTTTTTTTGCCTATTACAGTGTTTCACAGAAAAGGAATATCAAACGGAATCCAAATGGAATGAAACCTTCGGGAGAGTTATTTTTGGAACAAACGTGATCCAGGGGACTTGGAGTAGACGTCAAGAAAGAAACAAGGTGGCCACGAGACAGGGAGGCGCGCCTGCCCCCTTGGGCCCGCCCCCACCCTCATGGGCCCCTCGCAGCTCCACCGAACTACTTCTTCCTCACATATATATCCATATACCCCGAAAACATCCGGGAGCACCACGAAACCCTATTTCCATCGCCACAACCTTCTGTACCCAAGAGATCCCATCTTGGGGCCTTTTTCGGAGCTCCGCTGGAGGGGGAATCGATCATGGAGGGCATCTACATCAACACCATAGCCTGTCCGATGATGTGTGAGTAGTTTACCACAGACCTTCAGGTCCATAGTTATTAGCTAGATGGCTTCTTCTCTCTCTTTGGATCTCAATATAATGTTCTCCTCGATCTTCTTGGAGATTTATTCAATGTAACTCTTTTTGCGGCGTGTTTGTCGAGATCTGATGAATTGTGGGTTTACGATCAAGTTTATCTATGAACAATATTTGATTCTTCTCTGAAATCCTTTATGTATGATTTGTTATCTTTGCAAGTCTCTTCGAATTATCAGTTTGGTTTGGCCTACTAGATTGATATTTCTTGCAATGGGAGAAGTGCTTAGCTTTGTGTTCAATCTTGCGGTGTCCTTTCCTAGTCACAGCAGGGGCAGCAAGGCACGTATTATATTGTTGCCATCGAGGATAAAAAGATGGGGTTTATATCATATTGCTTGCGTTTATCCCTCTACATCATGTCATCTTGCCTAATGCGTTACTCTGTTCTTATGAACTTAATACTCTAGATGCATGCTGGATAGCGGGTGATATGTGGAGTAATAGTAGTAGATGCAGAATCGTTTTGGTCTACTTGTCGCGGACGTGATGCCTATATACATGATCATGCCTAGTTATTCTCATAATTATGCACTTTTCTATCAAATGCTCAAGAGTAATTTGTTCACCCACCATAATACTTATGCTATCTTGAGAAAAGCCACTAGTTAAACCTATCCCCCCCCCGGGTCTATCTTTTATCGTAAAAGTTTCCAATCTATATTACTTTGCAATATTTACTTTCATATCTATTTCATAAAAACAACAAAAATATTTATCTTATTATCTCTATCAGATCTCACTCTCGTAAGTGACCGTGAAGGGATTGACAACCCCTTTATCGCGTTGGTTGCAAGGTTCTTATTTGTTTGTGTAGGTACGAGGGACTTGCTTGTAGTCTCCTACTGGATTGATACCTTGGTTCTCAAAAACTGAGGGAAATACTTACGTTAGATGTCTACTACACAACCTTCTTCTTGTAGACGTTGTTGGGCCTCCAAGTGCAGAGGTTTGTAGGAAAGTAGCAAATTTCCCTCAAGTGGATGACCTAAGGTTTATCAATCCGTAGGAGGCGTAGGATGAAGATGGTCTCTCTCAAGCAACCCTGCAACCAAATAACAAAGAGTCTATTGTGTCCCCAACACACCCAATACAACGGTAAATTGTATAGGTGCACTAGTTCGGCGAAGAGATGGTGATACAAGTGCAATATGGATGGTAGATAAAGCTATTTGTAATCTGAAATTGTAAAAACAGCAAGGTAACAAGTGATAAAAGTGAGCGTAAACGGTATTGCAATGCTAGGAAACAAGGCCTAGGGTTCATACTTTCACTAGTGTAAGTCCTCTCGACAATACTAACATAATTGGATCATAAAACTATCCCTCAACATGCAACAAAGAGTCACTCCAAAGTCACTAATAGCGGAGAACAAACGAAGAGATTATGGTAGGGTATGAAACCACCTCAAAGTTATTCTTTCCAATCAATCCGTTGGGCTATTCCTATAAGTGTCACAAACAGCCCTAGAGTTCGTACTAGAATAACACCTTAAGACACAAATCAACCAAAACCCTAATGTCACCTAGATACTCCAATGTCACCTCAAGTATCCGTGGGTATGATTATACGATATGCATCACACAATCTCAGATTCATCTATTCAACCAACACATAGGACCTCAAAGAGTGCCCCAAAGTTTCTACCGGAGAATCACGACGAAAACGTGTGCCAACCCCTATGCATAGGTTCATGGGCGGAACCCGCAAGTTGATCACCAAAACATACATCAAGTGAATCACGTGATATCCCATTTTCACCATAGATATCCACGGCAAGACATACATCAAGTGTTCTCAAATCTTTAAAGACTCAATCCGATAAGATAACTTCAAAGGGGAAACTCAATCCATTACAAGAGAGTAGAGGGGGGAAGAAACATCATAGGATCCAAATATAATAGCAAAGCTCGCGATACATCAAGATAGTATCACCTCAAGAACACGAGAGAGAGATCAAACACATAGCTACTGGTACATACCCTCAGCCCCGAGGGAGAACTACTCCCTCCTCGTCATGGAGAGCACCGGGATGATGAAGATGGCCACCGGAGAGGGATTGCCCCCTCCGGCAGGGTGCCGGAACGGGTCTAGATTGGCTTTCGGTGGCTACGGAGGCTTCTGGCGACGGAACTCCCGATCTATTGTGCTCACGGATGTTTTTAGGGTATATGGAGATATATAGGCGGAAGAAGTATGCCAGGGGGGCCACGAGGGGCTCATGAGGGTGGAGGGCACGCCTAGGGAGGGTGGGCACGCCGCCCTGCCTCGTGACCTCCTCGCAGATCCCCCGACGTGCACTCCAAGTCTTCTGGGTTCTTTCCTTCCAAAAATGAGTTCCGTGAAGTTTGAGGTCAATTGGACTCCGTTTGATTTTCCTTTTCTTCGAAACCCTAAAACAGGGTAAAAACAGAAACTGGCACTGGGCTCTGGGTTAATAGGTTAGTCCCAAAAATGATATAAAAGTGTATAATAAAGCCCATAAACATTCAAAACAGTAGATAATATAGCATGGAGCAATCAAAAATTATAGATACGTTGGAGACGTATCAGTTACTTTGCTGCATCACCCTTTCCTCTTCAAGGGAAAACCAACAAAGTGCTCAAGAGGTAGCAAGAAGGATTTCTGGCACCGTTGCCGGCGAGATCTATGCACAAGTCAAGACATACCAAGTACCCATCACAAACTCTTATCCCTTGCATTACAGTATTTGCCATTTGCCTCTCATTTTCCTCTCCCCCACTTCACCCTTGCCGTTTTATTCGCCCTGTTTTTTCGCTCACCTCTTTTTCGTTCACCTCTTTTTGTTTGCCTCTTGCTTGCTTGTGTTTTGGATTGTTTGTCACGATGGCTCAAGATAATACTAAATTGTGTGATTTTTCCAATACCAACAATAATGATTTTATTAGCACTCCGATTGCTCCTCTTACCGATGCTGAATCTTGTGAGATTAATACTACTTTGCTGAATCTTCTCATGAAAGATCCCTTCTCTGGCCTTCCTAGTGAAGATGCCGCTACCCATCTAAATAGCTTTGTTGATTTGTGTGATATGCAAAAGAACAAAGATGTGGATAATGATATTGTTAAATTGAAGCTATTTCCATTTTCGCTTAGAGATTGTGCTAAAACTTGGTTTTCGTCTTTGCCTAAAAATAGTATTGGTTCTTGGAACCAGTGCAAAGATGCTTTTATCTCTAAGTATTTTCCTCCCGCTAAGATCATCTCTCTTAGAAATGATATTATGAATGTTAAGCAACTAGATCATGAGGATGTTGCACAATCTTGGGAGAGGATGAAATTAATGATATGTAATTGCCCTACACATGGTTTGAATTTGTGGATGATCATACAAATTTTTTATGCTGGATCGAATTTTGCTTCTAGAAATCTTTTAGATTCTGCTGCGGGAGGCACTTTTATGGAAATTACTTTAGAATAAGCTACCAAACTCCTAGATAATATTATGGTTAATTATTCTCAATGGCACACCGAAATATCTACTAGTAAAAAAGTTCATGCAATAGAAGAAATTAATGTTTTGAGTGGAAAGATGGATGAACTTATGAGATTGTTTGCTAATAAGAGTGTTTCTTCTGATCCTAATGATATGCATTTGTCTACCTTGATTGAGAATTATAATGAATCTATGGATGTGAATTTTGTTGGTAGGAAATTTTTTGGTAACAACGCGTATAGAGGAAACTTTAATCCTTGGCCGTATCCTAGTAATTCCTCTAATAATTATGGTAATTCCTACATCAATTCTTATGGAAATAATAATAAGATGCCCTCTGATTTTGAATCTAGTATTACAGAATTTATTAGTTCGCAAAACAGTTTCAATGGTTTGATTAAAGAAAAACTGTCTAAGATTGATGAGTTGGCTAGGAACGTGGATAGAATTTCTCTTGGTGTTGATTCTTTGAAACATAGATCTATTCCACCTAAGCATGATATCAATGAGTCTCTCAAAGCCATGAGAATTTCCATTGATAAGTGCAAAGAAAGAACCGCTAGGATGCGTGCTAAAAAAGATTGCTTCATAAAAGCGTGTTCTTCTAGTTTTGATGATAATAAGGATGAAGGTCTAAAAGTGATTGATGTGTCTCCTATTAAATATTTGTTTCACAATATGAATCTTGATAATGATGGGACTGGAGATGGGTCAACTTTAGTTAAAATGTGTCCCAATGATTCGGAGTTTTTAGATCTTGATGCAAAAATTGGTAAAAGTAGGATTGGAGAGGTCAAAACTTTACATAGCAATGAACCCACTATTTTGGATTTCAAGGAATTTAATTATGATAATGGTTCTTTGGTAGATTGTATTTCCTTGTTGCAATCCGTGCTAAACTCTCTGCATGCTTATAGTCAAAATAAATCTTTTACCAAACATATCATTGACGCTTTAATGCAATCTTATGAAGAAAAGCTTGAATTAGAAGTTTATATCCCTAAAAAACTTCATGATGAGTGGGAACCTACTATTAAAATTAAAATTAAAGATCATGAATTGTATGCTTTATGTGATTTGGGTGCTAGCGTTTCCACGATTCCAAAAACTTTGTGTGATGTGTTAGGTTTCCATGAATTTGATGATTGTTCTTTAAATTTGCACCTCACGGATTCCACTATTAAGAATCCTATGGAAGGATTAATGATGTTCTTATTTTGGCAAATAGGAATTATGTGCCGTAGATTTCATTGTTCTTGATATTGATTGCAATCCTACATGTCCTATTATTCTTGGTAGACCTTTCCTTAGAACGATTGGTGCAATTATTGATATGAAAGAAGGAAATATTAGATTCCAATTTCCGTTAAGGAAAGGCATGGAACACTCTCCTAGAAAGAAAATTAAATTACCTGATGAATCTATTATGAGAGCCACTTATGGATTGCATACCAAAGATGACAATACCTAGATCTATTCTTGCTTTTATGCCTAGCTAGGGGCGTTAAACGATAGCACTTGTTGGGAGGCAACCCAATTTTATTTTTGTTTCTAGACTTTTGGTTCTGTTTAGTAATAAATAATTCATATAGCCTCTGTTTAGATGTGGTTTTATGCTTTTAATTAGTGTTTGTGCCAATTAGAACCTTTGGGAAGACTTGGGGGAAGTTTTAGCGATCTTGCTGTAAAAAACAGAAACTTTAGCGCTCATGAGATTTTATGCCATTTTTTACTGGGGTGTGAGATAGGTTGATTATTTTTGCACATGATTAATAAACAAATTCCTCACGGCCACCAATTTATTTCATAATTTTTGGGGTTACAGAAGTATTCGAAACCTACAGATTACAACAGACTGTACTGTTTTTGACAGATTCTGTTTTTCGTGTGTTGTTTGCTTATTTTGATGAATCTATGGCTAGTATCGGAGGGTATGAACCATAGAGAAGTTCGAATATAGTAGATTTAACACCAATATAAATAAAGAATGAGTTCATTACAGTACCTTAAGTGTTGGTTTGTTTTCTTATACTAACGGAGGTCATGAGATTTTCTGTTGAGTTTTGTGTAAGATTTGATGGATTATGGAACATGGGGTGGCAAGAGCCTAAGCTTGGGGATTCCCAAGGCACCCCAAGGTAAAATTCAAGTACAACCAAAAGCCTAAGCTTGGGGAAGCCCCGGAAGGCATCCCCTCTTTCGTCTTCTTCCATCGGTAACATTACTTGAGGCTATATTTTTATTCACCACATGATATTTGTTTTGCTTGGAGCGTTTTGTATTGAGTCATTTATTTTTAGTTTACCACAATAATCCTTCCTGTACACACCTTTTGGGAGAGACACACATGAATTGGAATTTATTAGAATACTCTATGTGCTTCACTTATATGTTTTGAGCTCGATAATTTTGCTCTAGTGCTTCACTTATATATTTTAGAGCACGATGGTGGTTTTATTTTATAGAAATTACTGATCTCTCATGATTCACTTATATTATATTGAGAGTCCTTTAGAACAGCATGGTAATTTTCTTTGGTTATAAAATTAGTCCTAATATGATAGGCATCCAAGATTAGTATAATAAAAACTATCATAAAAAGTGCATTGAATACTATGAGAAGTTTGATACTTGACAATTGTTTTGAGATATGATGATGGTGATATTAAAGTTGTGCTAGTTGAGTAGTTATGAATTTGATAAATACTTGTGTGAAAGACTGCAAGTCCCGTAGCATGCACGTATGGTAACCGTTGTGTAACAAATTTGAAACCTATGGTGTTATTTCATTGTCTTCCTTATGAGTGGCGGTCAGCGCCGAGCGATGGTCTTTCCCTACCAATCTATCCCCCTAGGAGCATGCGCGTAATGCTTGGTTTTTGATGACTTGTAGATTTTTTCAATAAGTATGTGAGTTCTTTATGACTAATGTTGAGTCCATGGATTATACGCACGCTCACCCTTCCATCATTGCTAGCATCTTCGGTACCATGCATTACCCTTTCTCACCTTGAGAGTTGGTGCAAACTTCGCCGGTGCATCCAAACCCCGTGATATGGTACGCTCTGTCACACATAAACCTCCTTATATCTTCCTCAAAACAACCACCATACCTACCTATTATGGCATTTCCATAGCCATTCCGAGATATATTGCCATGCAACTTTCCACCGTTTCATTTGTGACACGCTTCATTATTGTCATATGCTTCGCATGATCATGTAGTCGACATCGTATTTGTGGCAAAGCCACCAAGCATAATTTATCATACATGTCACTCTTGATTCATTGCCCTTTCTGGTACACCGCCGGAGGCATTCATATAGAGTTATATTTTATTCTAGTATCGAGTTGTAATCATTGAGTTATAAATAAATAGAAGTGTGATGATCATCATTAATAGAGCATTGTCCCAAAAAAGAGAAAGGCCAAATAAAAAAGGAAGGCCCAAAAAAAGAGAAATAAAAAGGGACAATGCTACTATCCTCCTTTTCCACACTTGTGCTTCAAAGTAGCACCATGATCTTTATGATAGAGAGTGACTTGTTTTGTCACTATCATATACTAGTGGGAATTTTTCATTATAGAACTTGGCTTGTATATTCCAACAATGGGCTTCCTCAAATGCCCTAGGTCTTCGTGAGCAAGCAAGTTGGATGCACACCCACTTAGTTTCTTTTGTTGAGCTTTCATACATTTATAGCTCTAGTGCATCCGTTGCATGGCAATCCTTACTCCTTGCATTGACATCAATTGATGGGCATCTCCCTAGCCCATTGATTAGCCGCGTCGATGTGAGACTTTATCCTTTTTTGTCTTCTCCACATAACCTCCATCATCATATTCTATTCCACCCATAGTGCTATATCCATGGCTCACGCTCATGTATTGCGTGAAAGTTGAAAAAAGTTTGAGATTACTAAAGTATGAAAAAATTGCTTGGCTTGTCATGGGGGTTGTGCATGATGAGAGGATTCTTGTGTGACGAAAATGGAGCATCACCAAACTGTATGATTTTGTAGGGATGAACTTTCTTTTGCCATGTTATTTTGAGAAGACATGATTTCTTAGTTAGTATGTTTGAAGTATTATTATTTTTATGTCAATATTAAACTTTTGTCTTGAATCTTTCAGATCTGAATATTCATGCCACAATAAAGAAAATTACATTGATAATTATGCTAGATAGCATTCCACATCAAAAATTCTGTTTTTATCATTTACCTACTCGAGGACGAGCATGAATTAAGCTTGGGGATGCTTGATACGTCTCCAATGTATCAATAATTCTTGATTGTTCCATGCTATTATATTATCCGTTTTGGATGTTTAATGTGCTTTATTATACACTTTTATATTATTTTTTGGGAGTAACCTACAAACCCGAGGCCCAGTGCAAATTACTATTTTTTTGCCTATTTCAGTGTTTCGCAGAACATGAATATCAAACGGAATCCAAACAGAATGAAACCTTCAGGAGAGTTATTTTTGGAACAAACGTGATCCAGGGGACTTGGAGTAGACATCAAGAAAGAAACGAGGTGGCCACGAGGCAGGGAGGCGTGCTTGCCCCCCGGGCGCGCCCCCACCCTCGTGGGCCCCTCGCAGCTCCACCGACTTACTTCTTCCTCCTATATATATCCATATACCCTAAAACATCCAGGAGCACCATGAAACCCTATTTCCACCGCTGCAACCTTTTGTAGCCAAGAGATCCCATCTTGGGCCTTTTCCAGAGCTCCGCCGGAGGGGGAATCGACCACGGAGGGCTTCTACATCAACACCATAGCCTCTCCGATGATGTGTGAGTAGTTTACCACAGACTTTTGGGTCCACAGTTATTAGCTAGATGGCTTCTTCTCTCTCTTTGGATCTCAATACAATGTTCTCCTCGATCTTCTTGGAGATCTATTCGGTGTAACTCTTTTTGCGGTGTGTTTGTCGAGATCCGACGAATTGTGGGTTTATGATCAAGTTTATGTATGAACAATATTTGATTCTTCTCTGAAATATTTTATGTATGATTTGTTATCATTGCAAGTTTCTTCAAATTATCAGTTTGGTTTGACCTACTAGATTGATCTTTCTTGCAATGGGAGAAGTGCTTAGCTTTGGGTTCAATCTTGCAGTGTCCTTTCCTAGTGACAGCAGGGGCAGCAAGGCACGTATTGTATTTTTGCCATCAAGGATAAAAAGATGGGGTTTATATCATATTGATTGAGTTTATCCCTCTACATCATGTCATCTTGCCTAATGCATTACTCTGTTCTTATGAACTTAATACTCTAGATGCATGCTGGATAGTGGTCGATGTGTGGAGTAATAGTAGTAGATGCAGAATCGTTTTGGTCTACTTGTCGCGGACCTGATGCCTATATACATGATCATGCCTAGATATTCTCATAATTATGCACTTTTGTACCAATTGCTCAACAGTAATTTGCTCACCCACCGTAATACTTACGCTATCTTGAGAGAAGCCACTAGTGAAACCTATGGCCCCCGGGTCTATCTTCCGTCGTATTAGTTTGCAATATTCTCCATCATATTAGTTTCCAATATATATTACTTTGAAATATTTACTTTCCTATCTATTTCATAAAAATACCAAAAATATTTATCTTATTATCTCCTATCAGATCTCACTCTCGTAAGTGATCGTGAAGGGATTGACAACCCCTTTATCGCGTTGGTTGCAAGGTTCTTATTTGTTTGTGTAGGTACAAGGAACTTGCGTGTACTCTCCTACTGGATTGATACCTTGGTTCTCAAAAACTAAGGGAAATACATACACTACTTTGCCGCATCACCCTTTGCTCTTCAAGGGAAAACCAACGCAGTAATCACGAGGTAGCAACCGCCATGATGAGCAGGGAGTGGTCCACCCTCGGGGATGAGGGTTTGTACTAGTAGCTATGTGTTTGATCTCTCTCTCTCTCTCTATCGTGTTCTTGTTTTGGCACGATCTTAATGTATCGCAAGTTTTGTTAATATAGTTGGATCATATGGTGTTTCCCCCTCTCTATCTTGTTGTGAAGAATTGAGTTTTCCCTTTGAGACTTCACTTTTATAAAATTGAATACTTTGTTGGATTTGAGAGCACTTTATGTATGTCTTGTCACTCAACTCACGGATTCCTGAGGTGACATTGGGGTGATCTATGCATAGGGGTTGATGCAAGTTTTCGTCCTTGTTTCTCTAGTAGAAATCTTGGGGCACTCTTTCTGGTTCTTTGTGTTGGATTGAGTATTATGAATCTAGGATGAAGGATCGACACCTTCCATTTTCATGCAAATTTAATGATAATGAAAGCTTGGCTTCTTATGCTAATGGTATATATGATTACTATGATGTGGAACGAATAGAAGAATTTTTTGCTTTTAAGGGTGCTTATGAAATTGAATCTTTGTGTGAAAAGTTAGAAGATTTGGATGATTCAGTTTACAAACCTGAAAATTTTGCTATCCATAAATATTGCTATGATAATTATAATGCAATTACGATATTGATGTATTTATTGAGAATGTCTCCCGAGTCCAAGAAGAGACTAATATTTTGCAGGAGTCTATGGAAGAAGAAATTGATGAAACTGTGAGCTCATTGGATGAAAAAGATGACGAGGAGAGCGAACAACAAATGGAGGAAGAACGGATTAGCTACCCGTGCCCATCGTCTAACAAGAGTAACTCTCTAACAAATTCATTGTTTAATTTCCCTTCGTGCTTACCAAAGGATGAATGCTATGATAATTGCTATGATCCCTTGGATTCTTCTGAAATATCCCTTTTTGATGAAATTGATGCTTGCTATGCTTGTGGCCGAGATGTCAATTTAAATTATGTTTATGGAGATGAACTTGCTATTGTTCCTTATGTTAAGAATGAAATTGTTGATACGTCTCCGTCGTATCTATAATTTTTGATTGTTTCATGCCAATATTATACAACTTTTATACACTTTTGGCAACTTTTTATATGATTTATTGGACTAACCAATTGATCCAATGCCCAATGCCAGTTCCTGTTTTTTTTACATGTTTTTGTTTCACAGAAAATCCATATCAAACGAAGTCGAAATGCGATAAAAATTTACGGAGAATTATTTTGGAATATATGTGAACTTTAGGAGGTGGAATCAACACAAACGGGGGCCCACAGTGCCCACAACCCACCAGGCGTGCCAGGCACCACCTGGCGTGCCCAGGTGTCTTGTGCCCTCTTTGAAGGTCGGTTGGGGCCCTTCTTCTGGCCTTATGATCCTCAAGGGAAATCATGTTATATGTTTGGGAAACCCTTAGTTATATGTTTTATTTCTTCATACCCCAAAAGAAGTCTAAGATCTTTATGATGCTCAAGGGAAATCAAGCTATCACAATTTTTGGACACGATTTGATCACGAAACAATTTGCATTGGAGATTTAAATGACCACGTTCATTGCAAAGTTCACAAGGATGGCAAAAAATTTTACATCTTTCAGCATAATCATCTAGCCTCCCTTGCAAATTTTTCATTTCTAAATATTTATGCTTCTTACAAAATCTATCTTCGCATTTTGGTGTGCAAATGCATTCCCAATTCACTCCGCAAAAATTGACATGCTTATAAGAAACATTTTTGTCATGACTTGTGCAATCATCATTAGCATTTTGGATATTCAAAGAATTTATACTAACAACATTGCAATCATGCTCATCATTTAAATATTTTGTGCCAAACATTTTATTGACTTCTTCTTCTAACAATTGAGCACAATTATCCGAACCATCATTTTCAAGAAAGATATTATAAAGATGATCTATAATATGATGCAACTTCAATTCCATTTTTATGTAGTTTTCTTCTATAAACCAAACTAGTTATAAAACAAGAAACTATTGCAAGATCTAAAGATATACCTTCAAGCACTCACCTCCCCGGCAACAGCGCCAGAAAATAGCTTGATGTCTACTACACAACTTTATTCTTGTAGACACGTGTTGGGCCTCCAAGCACAGAGTTTTGTAGGACACTAGCAATTTTCCCTCAAGTGGATGACCTAAGTTTATCAATTCGTGTGAGGCATATGATGAATATGGTCTCTCTCAAACGACCCTGCAACCAAATACAAGAAATCTCTTGTGTCCCCAACACACCCAATACAATGGCAAATTGTATAGGTGCACTAGTTCGGCGAAGAGATGGTGATAAAATTGTAATATGGATGGTAGAAATATATTTTTATAATCTGAATAAATAAAAACAGCAAGGTAGCAAATAGTAAACGGGCACAAAAACAGTATTGCAATGCTTAAAAACCACCTCAAAGATGGAATTGGATCATATAACCGTCCCTCAAAGATGGAATTGGATCATATAACCGTCCCTCAACGTGCAACGAAGAATCACTCCAAAGTTCCTATCTAGTAGAGAACATAAGATGGAATTGTTTGTAGGGTACGAAACCACCTCAAATCTATTCTTTCGGATCAATCTATCCTAGAGTTCGTACTAAAATAACACGGAGCTATTCTTTCCTATTGATCTAACCAAGAGTTCATACTAAAATAACACCAAAGCAAATTCAGATTCATAATATTCAATCCAACACAAAGAACTGCAAAGAGTGCCCCAAGATTTCTACCGGAGAAACAAAGACAGGAACGTGCATCAACCCCTATGCATAGATTACCCCAGTGTAACCTCAGGAATCCGCGAGTTGAGTGCCAAAACATATATCAAGTGAATCAATACGATACCCCATTGTCACCACAAGTATTCAACTGCAGACATATATCAAGTGTTCTCAAAACCATAGAAGTATTCAATCTGTCAGTGGGAACGACACCTATGGAATCACTGGGATCCCTTCTACGGTTGGCGGGCGCGGGGTTGTGCAAAGAGCAGGTCTGGCGGTCAGCACAAGGATCGTTTACCCGGGTTCGGGCCGTGGAGATGCGTAATACCCTAGTCCCGCTTTGGTGTATATTTGAGTGTTCTTGAGTTCTTGAAATAGGTACGATGTGTGTCTAGTTCCAAAGGCCTCCTTTTATAGCCAGAAGGGGTCGCCACAGTGGCGCACAGGAGGTGGAAAGGTGTATAGTGGTTGATTCTATCCTCTGGAACCGTTGGACAAACGCATTTAATGCGCTGCCGACGTGCCCCTCTTGCTTTATTGGGGACGACAAGGAAGCTCGTCCCAGCTGTGGCCGCCTCGCCTCACTCCAACGCGCGTCCGAGTTGACGAGGCGTTGTAGCGCGATGTTGGCTGGCGGCTGGGCTGGCGTGGTGGCGGAGTCTTCACGAAGATCTGCATGCCACCACGCAGGTGCTTGCTGAGTTGGTGTGGAGGCTGCACGCTGCCACGCAGATGCCTGCCCAGCTGGTTGAGCTAGTAGCTGCATGGGAGCAGCGGTGGATTCTTGGCAGATGTGGGCCTGGCTGCGGCCCCGCAGATGTCGTCGGCAAGGGTCTTGCCATGGCACCGTGGTCGTCCCCGGCAAGGAGCTTGCCGAGGGTCTCGTGGATTTCCTTGGCAAGATTGTTGCCAAGGATCGTCGTCTTCTAGTCCTCATCTAATCTTGCGTATTTATGTTCTCCACAAAGATCAGCATGCCACCATGGAGGTGCCTCTCGAGCCTTGGTTCCAATGTGGTTGATGGCGCTGGAACCCCTTGTCTCAAGAGCGGCGCACTCTGCTGGCATTCGTCAAGTTGCCCCGGCAAGGCTCTTGCCGGGGCTGCGGAGGCTGCCACGGCAAGGGTCTTGCCGGGGGAGTCCACTTCGCTCCCTTGCTCTCTGTGCCTCTGGCCTTGGCGTTGCTTCGGTCGTCTCGTTCTCCGGCTTCCCTCCTCTGCCCAGCTCAGTGCGGCCGCGGGTGCGGCTCTGACTGCCCGTGCATAAAGGGGTACAAAGGATAACCCCTACTTTTGTACACCGATAGGAGCCCCCGGGCCTAGGCCACACATAAGCGCGACGCGCTGTTGGGCTAGGCCCAGAACAGTGCGCGGCAGGTGGGGCGGATTTGTACTTGTAGTAACTCCTTCGCTCACTGCACTTCCCCACGACCCACGTTGAACGTGCAACATGGAGGGTCATGCGTGACGTGGGGGTCATGCATGGGGCGGTTTCCGCATGCATGCATCATGTCGCAGTAAATGGTAAAGAGGCGGCCTGCACCTTCCCTGTAAAAAGGAATAACCGCGGGCGCACTATTCATTTATCCTCTATGCCTTCTCCAATCTCAGAACCACCTCCCCTCCTTCTTCCTCCTCAAGCTCTTGCTCTCGCTCACCGCTGCCATGTCTTCGCTGTCCTTCATCCTTCACCTCTTTCAGCCGCCATGGCGCCCAAAACTAGCAAAGGCAAGGGACTGGCCAAGAACGTCGGGGGGAAGGTGCCGCCGGAGAGTGAGTTGGCGGCGCGGCGGGCGCAGCTCGCCTACTTTCCCTCGACGGTCGACACAGTCCATCTCTGGGACAACTTCAAGCCTCTGTGGGGGTGCAAGACGGGGGGGGGGGGGGGACGACGAGGGCATCCATCCACACGCATCATCCCCGCTGATTTTGCCAAGGCCGGCCTGAATCGGTACCCATTCTTCATAGATTACTTTTCCTGTGGCCTCTGCCCCCCTTTCTCCGATTTCTTAAATGATGTCATGCACACCTATGGCTTCCACCTTCTGGATTTCACTCCAAATGCCGTGGCATGCATGGCCCTTTTCGCCCATCTCTGCGAGGGCTTCGCCGGAGTGCATCCCAACACATCGCTTTTCCGCCACTGCTTCTATCCTCGGATCCAGAAGGGAGGCGCCATCTCCCGTTGCATCGCCTGGATCCCAAGGACCCAGGAGAAGGGGTCATATCCAGAGGGTGCTCAGAAGGAGAGGTGGGAGGAGTGGCGGAGCCAGTGGTGCTGGATTGAGGAGGAGGACCCACAGGAATTTTGTGAGGTTCGCTAGGCGCCGCCGGTTCGAAGAGACAACTGGGGCGATGTCGATGCCCAGGATGAGAAGCTCACGGTCGCCATCACCAGGATCCATCGCCTCACCATTGCCAGGCTCACCCTGGAGATGATTGGGGTGGATTTCATCCGCCACCGCATCGCTCCACTTCACAACAATGGGAGGCCGGCCTGGCTTTTCAGGAATGCAGCTGACATCATGCGGCTTCGCCCCGGCTTGAACCACAACTTCACGGTGATGGGGCACGTCCATTTCTGCCAGTGGCTTTTTTCAGCTCGACGTGAACCGTGATGGCAGGGCCGAGAGGACCGGCAAGAGCAGTCCGGATAGTAGCCCCCGGCGCAGCCCCCAGCGTGCGTTCATCACTCACTCCCCATCAATGTGTGCTGGGACACGATCTCTTCACGTTGGCCTTGTCGTGGTTGCAGGAGGAGGACGATAGCAGGAGGAGCCACTAAGGGCCATGCCCAACACGCCGCCCCCATTAACCACGCCGCCCCGAGGGGCGTCCCTGCCAAGGACGCCAAGCACCGATACCATGCGCACAGAGGAGGAGGAGGAGGCGAACCCGGGCGCCGGTTGGTCCGTCCCGGCACCGAATGTTTGTGGGGAGGGGGCCACTTCTTCCCATCTTGGCACATGTGAGTTGTTTGCCTTCTGCCCCAGCTCGTTTTTCATCTTTCGAATTTTGGTCTTGATTTCGCCTCATTCCCCTTCTCAGTATCCAAATCCTTCCTTGGCGGACCAGGAGGACGTGGACATTGTCATCGAGGAGGTTACCAGGGATGCCGCGGCCGGGGCCGACAAGATCATTGCTGAGGAGGCCGCCAAGGGCACTGCTGAGGATGCCACCAAGGGGCCTGCCGGCGAGGGGCCCACCGGGGAGGCCGGCAAGGCCGCTGTCGAGGAGGAGGTGGTTGATGACCATCCTTCCTCCTCCGCCGCCTCTGGCTTGGGCAAGTACCTGAAGGTGAGCGACGATCTGTTCATCCACCTCCCATGGACGACGAGCACTAGGGCGCCCGCCGAGGGGGGGCTGTTCGACAATGAGGTGCTTGCCGCCGCTGGGCTTGAGGTCGTTGATGAACCGAGCGCCGGTGGAGGCGGTTCCTAGGAAGAGCGGCTCCTATAGGGCATGATCCCCAACTTCCATAAGCTCCAGGCGCTTCATCGTGCCTGCCTGGACAAGGCCATGTCCAAGATGGCGGCGGTGGACAAGGCAGAGGCGGACATTGAGAGGAACTGAAGACCGCCCAGGATCTGCTGGCCGAGCGCAAGCTGGAGCTTGTCATGAAGCAGGCCGGTATCAAGAAGGCCCAGGAGGCGGCGAGGCAATAGGCCGCCAAGGACGAGTCCGCTCGGCGCCAGCACCAGTCCGCGCTGAACTCCCAGGAGGAGGACCTGCCGCTCGCGAGGAGAAACTCGCTGCGACACTCTGCGGCAACGACGAGGAGGTCAAGAACCTTGTCGTGCAGTGGACCCAGGAACTGGAGCAGAGACACGAGGAGGCACTCAATGCTCAGGCCCAGGTCCATGCCGGCAAGGTGAACAAGCTGGGGATGGAGCGGGACGGGCTGAAGACGCAGATCCTGGAGCTGACAGGGGAGAGGGACGCGGCCAAAGGCGCTTTGGCTGACGCGCAGTCCACAGTCCTCGGCAAGGCCGAGCTACTCTCCCAGGCCAACGACTCCATCCAAGACCTGAAGTTGAAGCTGGAGGGTCTTGAGGGGACGCTGTCGGAGGTCAGGGCCCGGGAGGAGACGCTGACCAAGAATCTGAAGAAGGAGAGGCAGCTGCGGAAGAACGAAGCCGCCAACCACGAGGATTTTGTATAGGGAAAGAACCTCTGGATCAACCGCCTCGCTGGCAGGATCACCATACAGCTGGCTATCATGGGGATGCCAAACGTGAGGTACGTCCCGGAGCCGAGCGTGAGTCCCAATGCCAGGCTGACCCTGTTCTTCGAGGGTGTTCTTGAGGCCCTGGAGCAGTTCCGCTCCAACAGGGCGGCCTCACTAGTCGATGAGGCCCGGAGGCTTTGCCGGGGTGCCATGACCAAGGTCCTCACCAAGGTGGCGTACTGGAACCCCGACCTCGACTTCGATGCTGTGTTGGAGAGCTTGCCGGAGGACGTGGACATCACGACGCTCGAGGAGCGGCTCCAGCCCATCATGAGCCGCATCAATGGAGTTCGGAGGATAGAAGGCCAGCGCCGGGACTAGGCACCCCATTTCTTATCGCCGCTGCAGGTTCACGACCAAGACAATTTTTATCTTTAGTTAGAACCGTAGCAACAATTGATGTAATATAACTCTGTAGTTCTTTTGAAACAATGCATGTTATTTTCCTGTTTGATCTCCCTTTGTATGTCCACCCTACGTTAATCGGGTAGGCTTGCCGGTGCGGAAACCCAGGCCGCGGCGCCTTGAGGGCGGATCCCCAATGGCCTGCAGAGTATGCTTGTGCCGGGAAAACCAGCTCACTGCTCTTAACACGGCCGCTCGAACTGTCGAGCGGACTCGAGGCAGAACGAGAGCGTTGCCAATCACAGAGGGTCACCCTGCCGTTATAGACGCAGCCACTCAAACTATTGAGCAGACTCGAAACAGAACGAGGGCATTGCCAATAGTGGTAGGGCCCCATTGCGTGAAGGTTTTCCATACACAGGGCAAGATCGTCGAGGACGATAACCTTATATATAAAAAGGAATTGCTCAAAGTTTTGCATGACTTAGCTTTTCTGCCACTGTGTGAGCGTTCACTGCATCCACCGAGGACGCCACTTGTTCGGTCGTCTTCTTCCTTTGGAGTGATGACCATGATGAAGCCGCTGTTTCAACCAGACCAGATTTTCACAACTGTGTCCCCCTACCTGGCGCGCCAAAGATGTCAGTGGAAACAACACCTGTGGAATCACTAGGATCCCTTCTACAGTTGGCGGGCACGGGGTTGTGCAAAGAGCAGGTCTGGCGGTCAGCACAAGGATCATTTACCCAGGTTCGGGCTGCGGAGACGCGTAATACCCTAGTCCTGCTTTGATGTATATTTGAGTGTTCTTGAGTTCTTGAACTAGCTATGGTGTGTGTCTAGTTCCAAAGATCTGAATCCCTCTCCAGTATGCCTCGAGCCTCCTTTTATAACCAAAAAGGGATTGCCAGAGTGGCACACAGGAGGTGGAAAGGTGTATAGTGGCTGAGTCTATCCTCTGGCACCGTTGAACAAATGCATTTAATGCGCTGCCGACGTGCCCCTCTTGCTTTATTGGGGACGGCAAGGAAGCTCGTCCCAGCTGTTGCCGCCTCGCTTGGCTTTGACGCGCGTCTGATCTGAGCGCCACGTTGGCTGGCGGCTGGGCTCGCGTGGTGGTGGAGTCTTCTCAAAGATCTGCATGCCACCACGCAAGTGCTTGCTGAGTTGGTGTGGAGGATGCACACTGCCACACAGATGCCTGCCTAGCTGGTTGAGCTAGCAGCTGCATGGGAGCGGCAGTGGAGTCTTGGCAGTTGTGGGCCTGGCTGCGGCCCTGCAGATGTCCTCGGCAAGGGTCTTGCCGTGGCACCGCGGTCGTCCCCAGCAAGGATCTTGCCGGGGGTCTCATGGATTTCCATGGCAAGAATCTTGCCAAGGATCGTCGTCTTCTGGTCCTCATCTAATCTTGTGTATTTATGATCTCCACAAAGATCTGCATGCCACCATGGAGGTGCCTCCCGAGCCTTGGTTCTAATGTGGTTGATGGCATTGGAACCCCTTGGCTCAAGGGCGGTGCGCTCCGCTGGCATTGGGCAAGTTGCCCCAACAAGGCTCTTGCCGGGGGAGTCTACTTCGCTCCCTTGCTCTCTATGCCTCTGGCCTTGGCGTTGCTTTGGTCGTCTCGTGCTCCGACTTCCCTCCTCTGCCCTGCTTAGTGCGGCCGCGGGCGCGTCTCTGACTGCCCGTGCACAAGTAAAGGGGTACAAAGGAGAGCCCCTACTTTTGTACACCGACACATTCCGATAACAACCAAATCTCAAAGGGAAAAACTCAGTTCGTCACAACAAGATAGAGAGGGGAGAACACCATACGATCCAACTATTTTAACAAAGCCCGCGATACATCAGGATCGTGACATCTCAAGAAAACGAGAGAGAGAGAGAGATTAAACACGTAGCTACTGGTACAAACCCTCATCCCCGAGGGTGGACTACTCCCTCCTCATCGTGGTGGCCGCCGAGATGATGAAGATGGCCACCGGAGATGATTTTCCCCTCCGGCAGGGTGCCAGAACGGGGTCTAGATTGGTTTTCGGTGGCTACAGAGCCTTGCGGCGAAGGAACTTCTGATATAGATTAACCCCGAAGGGTTTTGGAATATTTGTGAAATTACATGGTAAAGAGGGGGTGCGGGAGGCCACCGAGGTGGGCACAACCCACCTGGGTGCGCCTGGGGGCCCAGGCATGCCCTGGTGGGTTGTGCCCCCCTCGGGGCACCCCCGGGTGCTGCTCTGGCCCATCTTGGGTGTTCTGGTCCATAAAAATTCTCCAAAAAGTTTCAAGGTGTTTGGACTCCGTTTGATATTGATCTTCTGTGATGTAAAAAACATGCAAAAAATAGCAATTGGCACTTGGCACTATGTCACTAGGTTAGTCCCAAAAAATGATATAAAATGACTATAAAATGATTGTAAAACATCCAAGAATTATTACATAATAGCATGGAACAATAAAAAATTATAGATACGTTGAAGACGTATGAGCATCCCCAAGCTTAATTCTTGCTCGTCCTTGAGTTAGTAAATGATAAAAACAGAATATTTGATGTGGAATGATGCCTAACATGTCATCTCATATTCTTTTCTTTATAGCATGGACATTTGTACTTTTATATTGTTTGAAGCAATAGTCTAGTTTTGACATGATAACTTAAATACTCAAGCATATCAACAAGCAACCATGTGTTTCAAAATATCGATGGTAAAATAAGTTATCCCTAGCCCATCATGCTCAATCGTTGATCCATTCATGAAACACACTTGTATATTAGCTACACCCAATGCTCAAGTATGATCATAGTGCCTCCTAGTTGGTGCTTTATAAGAGAAGATGGAGACTCAAATTAAAAATAGAAATTTCATAAAGTAAAAGAAAGGCCCTTCGCAGAGGGAAGTAGGGATTTGTAGAGGTGCTAGAGCTAAAAGCGAAAATTGAGAGATAAAAACATTTTGAGAGGTATACTTTTCCCACCGACGAAAAGGACTTAGAGCTCTCAACACTTTCCATGCTAGATATATCATAGGTGGTTCTCAAACAGAAAATAAAGTTTATTCCTTTTTCCGCCATACTTTCACTTTCCATGGCTAACCGTATCCACGGGTGCCCTCCATACCAACACTTTCCAACGAATTTATTATTTGAAAACATAAAGTAAATTCATTTTTCATTTCGGGCCCGAGCATCCCTAATACCTTGGCCTTACTCTCGTGCAATTACAAGTGAATAAACACTCATCATGAGAATAACACATCTAGCATGGCAAATATTGGCCACCCCTCACCGCCTCACGAGCGATATGAGCACACAAAAGAGAAATTTATTTTGAAAATTAGAGATGGCACATACAAATTTTATTAGAATAGCAAAATAATAACGCATATAGGTAGGTATAGTAGACTCATGTGGCAAAACCGGTTTAAAGGATTTTGGATGCACAAGTAGTGATCATACTTGGTGCAAAATGAAGGCTAGCAAAAGATTGAGAAGCAACCAACCAAGAAACGAATAATCTCATAAGCGAGCATTGAGCATCATTAACACCGAATAATGCACCACAAGTAGGATGTAATTTCATTGCACAACTATTAACTTTCATGCTTGCATAGGAAATCACAAACCTTAACACCAATATTCTTACTAAAGCATAATTACTCGTCAACATGACTCACATATCACATCATCATATCTCAAAACTATTACGAGGAATCAAGTTTATTTTGTCCAATGATCTTCATGAAAGTTTTTATTATATCCTTCTTGGATAACTATCACTTTGGAACTAATTTTCATGTATTGCTTTTGAAAAGCTCAGACAAATATAAGTGAAGATCATGAGAATAAAATTTATTTCTCTCAAATTAATTTAAGTGAAGCAAGAGAGAACTTCTTCAAAAATACTAAAGCACATCGTGCTCAAAATGATATAAGTGAATCACCAGAGCAAATGACAAGGTAGATATAAGTGAAGATCAAGCGAGTAGTTAAGTAAATAGGTAGCTATTTGAGGAGTCTCTCTTACTCAAAAACTTTCATATCTAAGTATTTTATTAAAACAACAAGCAAAAACAAAATAAAATTACATTCTAAGAATATCACACATCATGTGAAGAAGCAAAAACTTAGGCTCAACCGATACTAACCGATAATTGTTGAAGAAGAAAGGTGGGATGCCTACCGGGGCATCCCCAAGCTTAGATGCTTGAGAAGTCTTGAAATATTATCTTGGGATGCATTGGGCATCCCTGAGCTTGAGCTTTTGTGTCTCATTAATTCTTATCATATCACAGTTTTCCTAAATCTCAAAAGCTTCATCCACACAAAACTCAACAAGAACTCGTGAGATAAGTTAGTATAAACCAATGCAAAAACGTTACCATTCTCTACTGTAGAAAATCACTAAAATTATTATTCAACATTGCATACTAAATGACTCTGCATATTTAATACTCCTACCCTAAAATAGAATCATTAAACAAGCAAACATATGCAAACAATGCAAACATAACAGCAATCTACCAAAACAGTACAGTCTGTAAGGAATGCAAGAGTATCAATACTTCTTGAACTCCAAAGATTACTAAAATTTCCCACACCGTAGAAAATTTATTTGAGCTTATTTTGAAAAAAAGTTTCAACATTTTATCACATTCGGACTTTTCTAGGGAATTTTGCAACAACGGTAAACTTTCTATTTTCAAACAGCAACATGTAGACTTGTAAAATAAGCATAGTAAAGGCTATCAATGCCACTTTTATTGAAATGAAAGATGAAAAACATTATTATAAATAAAAGAAAGCAAATACTAACAAAATAAATTGACGCTCCAAGAAAAACACATATCATGTGACAAATGAAAACATAGCTCCAAGTGAGGTTACCAATAATGTTGGAGACGAAAGAGGGGATGCTTTCCGGGTCATCCCCAAGCTTAGTTGCTTGGTTCTTCCTTGAGTATTACCTTGGGGTTCCTTGGGAATCCTCAAGCTTAGGGTATTTTCACTCCTTATTCTCCTTAGATTGACATCTCACCCAAAACTCGAAAACTTCAATCACACAAAACTCAACAGAACTTCGTGAGATAGGTTAGTATGATTCACTTTGGTACTGTCAAAGACAAGATTCATAATTATTTCCAAACAATTCCTACTGTAGCATATCATTTCTACAATTTATATTGAGCAATATAAGCCATGGAAACTAGAAAACAATTAAACTATGCATTGAAAACAGAATCTGTCAAAAACAGAACAATCTGTAATAATCTGCACTCCAACCATACTTCTGCTACTCCAACAATTCTGAAAAATTAGGAAATCCTGGGTTATTTGTCTATTAATCTTCTGCCAAAAGAATCAGCATTTTATCACGCTTCTATTAAAAATGAGAATTGTTTTCCCGAGCGCAAAAGTTTCTGTTTTTCAGCAAGATGAAATTAACTATCACCGTAAGCCATCCCAAAGGTCTTACTTGGCACTTTATTGAAACAAAAGCAATAAAACATGATTACAGCAGTATCCTAATCATGTGAACACACCAAAACAGTAGGTACAAGTGTTGGGTTGTCTCCCAATAAGCGCTTTCCTTTAATGCCTTTTAGCCAGGCATGATGATTCAATGATGCTCGCATAAATGATAAGAATTGAAACACGAAGAGAGCATCATGAAGCATGTTACTAGCACATTTTAGGTCTAACCCACTTCCTCTGCATAGGAATTTTGTGAGCAAACAACTTATGGGAACAAGAATCAACTAGCATAGGAAGGCAAAACAAGTAACTTCAAAACAATCAACACATAGAGAAGAAACTTGATATTATATATTGAGATATGTAAGAGCATAAGTTCCTTCCTCATAATAATTTTCAGAAACATCATGAATGGGTTCAACAATATAACTATCACACACAACACTCTTTTCATGATGCTCAAGCATAGAAGATTTATTACTCTTTATGGCATACATGTCATCATAATCATCATCATAGATAGCAACTTTATTGTCATAGTCAATTGAAACCTCCTCCAAAATAGTGGATGTATCACTAAATAAAGTCATGACCTCTACAAATCCACTTTCATCAATATTGTAATAAGATTCAACACCCTCAAAAATAGTGGGATCACTACTACCTAGAGTTGACACTCTTCCAAAGCCACTTTCATCAATGTAATCATCATAAATAGGAGGCATGCACTAGTAGAAAACGGACCATTAGCACCAGTTTGTAAGGGCCTTTAGTGCCGATTATGGAACCGGCACTAAAGTTTTGGCACTAAAGCCCCCCCCCCTTTAGTACCGGTTCAGCATGAACCGGTGCTAAAGGGGATCCACGTGGCACGAGCCAGCTCCGGGGGGCGGGAGCCCTTTAGTACCGGTTGGTAACACCAACCGGTACTAAATGGTTGTGGGGTTTTTGGTTTTATGATTTCTTTTTCATTTAATTTTGTGTTTTCCATTTTAATTCTTTTTCGTTTGCTGGTATTTTACGGTACTACACATTGTACACGTTATGCATATATATATATATATATATATATATATATATAGAATTTCTAGTAGAACCAATCATATATATATATCATCAATGTCTCACAAACCACCATATTAATTTACACATACACACATGTATAGCTATATATAATTTCTCCTACATATCCATGTTGCCTTCGGAGCCAGTGGCATTAGCCTAATTGGTGCCTTTGGAGCACGATGACAATTGGAAGTGGTTCATGGGGGCGGTAGCGGGTAATAGTATTCTCCCTTCGGATTTATGACCTGGTCGAGCAAAAATCCCGCTATTTCCTCTTGAAGTGCTCCTACGCGCTCCGTTTGTAGGAGCTTGTCCCGCACCTCTTTGAACTGTTAAGAAGGAGATCAATATGCATGTGTATTAGTTGTGTGACTAGATATCGATAATGGTGTAAAAATTGTGAATAGTGTTCTGACAAGCGAACCCATTCCTGTCTTGGAGATCTGCTCCTTTCGGACGCCATCATGCAAATGTTCTCGCAAACGCAGAATGCACGCAGATCAGTCCCCTGCGCCTGCTTCAGGGCCTTTATTACGAGAATGGAATTTAATTTGATCAGATAATAATTAATCAAGCATGATAATTAAAGAGATGGCAGCTAGCTAGCTAGCTAGTACTACTTAATTACTTACCTTGGATCGAAACCATTTCAGCTTTGGTTTCCATTCGCCTTCCGTGACGCTGATGAACCTTGCCCAAGCCCTGCCCACTGACAAAGAAAATGAATAAAGGGGTTATTAAATAGTTCATATCATGAAATTAATGACGAACTAAATAGGCCGAGATATATAGTTAATAATGATTGAAATTACCTGTTAACTATCCCAAACAATATGTTATAGTCACTATTTGCTTTGAGTAGCGAGTCCAGTATTTCAACTGTTCCGGCGTCAACTTTAATGATACACAAGATCCAGTGAAATCTGCATGCACACACGTTTGCATGTCTTAATTAAGCGGGCATATGTAAGCAAAAACATGTAGCTAGCTAGTAGGCAAAAACAGAGAATTTGTAGTACAAGAAAGTGTGACTCACTTGAAGTTGTAAGGAAGTAGTATATCTTCATTGTATTTGAGGCGCTTCAAGAACTCTAGCATGCTGTCCTCTACCTCTTTTTCTTGATGCTTGTTCATTTTCCATGTGTATTCATTAACGGTGTTTGGGTCAATGAACCCAATGCCATAGCGTCCACCTTTTCTCATTTCATACATCTTCATCCTGCATAATACCACAGAAAAGAATATAGTGAGGATAATTACAGGTAATGATTGATCAAAAGGATCACTACAGCTAGCTTGAGACTTAAATTACAGAAAGAAATCACTTACAGACAATAGCAACTGACGATAGATTTGTCGAGTGTGTCTTGATTGTATAACTGAAACAGTTCAGGATACTCAACAGCCACAGCTTTCTCATGGTAGTAATCATCCTTCTTGACATTCACCATGAGGGACTCTCGATTGGATCTCTTGGTAATGTCCATGTACCATTGATGTAATTCATACATTCTCGTTGGGAGCTTGTTGACATCTTCTGGCTCGACCAAAGGTTGGCCCCGGACATATTTCTGTTTTATTTCCTCCTCTGTAATCCCAGGCATGTCCTCGATCTCGAGGAGTTGTCCCACAGTGATCTTGAGTTCTTCAGCCTGCATTATATGCTCCTGGGTTATTACCACATCGCCCACCTCGGGAACATAAACTGTTTGGCCACAATAATATTGGGCGCGCGTACTGTCATGTGTTGTTGGTGGCACAACAAGCGGGGGGATCGATTGCGCCGCCTGTTTTCCCAGCTGGGCAACGGTTTTCCCACATTTTTTGACAGCTGCTTGTTGTTTGCTCGAGCTCGAGCTCGCCTCCTTCTGTAGACGTCGTCGATGTAACTTCCTGATGTAGGGTCGATGTAACTCCACACGGCGACGTACCACCTCCGGCGGGGCCGGCTCCCTCCGCACCGAAAGTGGCCCACGCGAATGCCACCAAAGGAGATGAGGGTCGACGACGGGACCCGGGGCTGGGTTCCTCATCAAGCGTCGCGCCCCTGAAGGTAGCACCTCCCAGTGCCAGCCCGGTGGAGCCCAGTCCCGGACATGGGTCCTCTGAAGCAGGACATCGTCGCGGACGTGTCGACGGCGAGGATGCGGGCCGGGCATCATCGACAACAAAATAGTATATGCCGCAAAAGTAAAGTAACATTTTTTAAATGATGGATTGTGATGATTTCATATATGCAAATTCTAAATTTTATAACTAAAAATATAAGAAACTAAAAAAACATCGATCATTGTCTAACAATTTGAAATTAATCTAATTCATCTAACTAGCTAAAACTAACATTTCCAAAATTTCTAACATTTCTATATAACTAACATTTCTATAACATTTGACATTATATATATTATAACTAACATTTCTACATACTATTTGACATTAATCTAATCTAATTAATTAATTCATCTAAAACTTTGTATGAAAAACAGAAAAACAGAAAAAACTAAAAGCTAAAAACAGAAAAATTGTGTGCGTGTGCGCGTCTAGTGTGTGTGTAGTGTGTGTGTGTGTGTGTGTGTGTGTGTGCATGTAGTGTGTGTGCGCGCGCGCGTGTGTGTGCGCTATGGTCGACGCCGGCGCCGGCGACGGTGTGCGCTACGATCGATTGGAGGGAGGAGAGGGCCGGGGGAGGGGCTTACAGCGCGCGCGGGCAAGGTCGAGGCGACGGCGACGGCGAGGCGAGGTCGATCCAAAGGCGACGGCGACGGTGAAGCGAGGGGATCGGCGACCGGGACGGCGACGGGGGTGCCGCGGAGTCGATGGGGACGACGCGACGAGGACGGGGGCGTCGCGGAGTCGACGGGGACGGCGCGACGGGGGCGGCGACGGTGCGGGACGGGGCGGCGGCAGAGAGAAGTGGGAGATGAGAAACTGAAAATTTTCGAAGTGTTTCTTATATAGGGGACACCTTTAGTACCGGTTGGAGCCACCAACCGGTACTAAAGACCTGTTTTGGCCAGGCCAAGCAGGGGGAAGCACCCCCCTTTAGTACCGGTTCCTGGCTCCAACCGGTACTAAAGGCCCCGCCTTTAGTACCGGTTGGTTCCACGACCCGGTACTAAAGGGGTTGCGCTGCCAGGCGAGGGGCGCAGACGTTTAATCCCACCTCGCTAGCCGAAGGGCGCTCACACCTGCTTATAAGCCCCGCCGTCGCTGCTGTCTCGAGCTCCTCTCTAAAGCAGGCCTTTTGGGCCTACCTCTGCTACTCTGCCCCGTGGGGCCTATTTGGCTTGCGGGCCTGCATCCTGGCCCAACAACAGGTTGGGTTTCTAGTCGTATGCAGGCAGCTGTTACCCGATAGGTGGGCTTTTTTCATTTAGTTTTTTCTTTTCTGCTTTATTTATTTTATTTTATTTATTTTTAGTTGTTTTTTGCTGTATTTAGAGTTTCTTTGTGAATATTTTTGATAGTTTTTAGAAACTTTCAGTTAGTGCCGGTAGTTTTTAAATTTGAATAGTTTAAATTTTGAATATTTGAAATTTGTGTGAATCACTAGTTTGTGAATAACTTAACTTTAAAAATACATTTTCCAGTGATTCTTTTTTCTTATGTTTAATATTAGTGTGTTTTATCATTATATTCAATTTGGTAATGCCTAAGTTATTTAAAAATGGAATGCCTTTGTAACGGATGAGTTTTCGTCCGAAACCCTGATACTTCGAAACAGATTGTCCATTTTGTACACGAAGTGCATCCAGTTTTTGCGGTAACCCTCTCTACTTTTTTGCACATGCTATGTGGGTGAAATTATGATACCATGCCAACTTTCATCCTTTTCTGAGTTCATTTGAAATGCTTTTCAATTTCAGGGTCATTTAGCTGAAAAAATCAATAAATGCATGAAAGAATTTGCTTGCACATAAATTTCTTCGCGTTTCAAATGCCAAAACACATAACTAGCTAACCTAACTATTACAGAGATTCCCTCCTAGGTGTGAAACATAGAAGAAAGTGATGATAGTTAAGCCAATCACATCCCAGATCTTTGGGTGTGAAACTTTTTTCTTCGCGTGTGTCCCTTTGCGTCGTAGCCATGGAAAATCTTCATCATTTAACGGGATGCTCGGGTCAATATTCACTGTGAATGGAGCAATTTCATCAAACTTTTCATAATCTTCTGACGTGTCTATCTTGTCATCCACTCCCACGATGTTTCTCTTCCCAGAAAGAACTATGTGCCGCTTTGACTCATCGTACGATGCATTCGCTTCCTTATCTTTTCTTTTTCTTGGCTTGGTAGACATGTCCTTCACATAGAAAACCTGTGCCACATCATTGGCTAGGACGAATGGTTCGTCTGCATATGCAAGATTGTTGAGATCCACTATTGTCATTCCGTACTGCGGGTCTTCTGTTACCCCGCCTCGTGTCATATTGACCCATTTGCACCGAAACAAAGGGACCTTCAAACCACGTCGATAGTCAAGTTCCCATATGTCCTGTATATAACCATAATATGTTTCCTTTCCCGTCTTGGTTTCTGCATCAAAGCGGACACCACTGTTTTGGTTGGTGCTCTTCTTATCTTGGGCGATCGTGTAAAATGTATTACCATTTATCTCGTACCCTTTGAAAGTCATTATATTCGAAGATGGTAACTGGGACAGCAAGTACATGTCATCTTCAATAGAGGTGTCATGTATGGTACGTGCTTGCAACCAGCTGGCGAAACTCCTGGTTTGTTCACGTGTAATCCAGTCATCAGACCGCTCCGGGTGTTTGGAGCGTAGCAAATTCTTGTGTTCATCCATATACGGAGCCACCAAGGCGGAATTCTGTAGAACTGTGTAGTGTGCTTCAGTGAGAGAATGTCCGTCCATACATATTATTTGTTCCCCTCCTAGTGTGCCTTTTCCATCCAGTCTGCACTTATGCCGCGATTCTGGAACACCAATCGGCTTAAGGTTAGGAATAAAGTCAATACAGAACTCAATGACCTCCTCATTTTGACGGCCCTTGGAGATGCTTCCTTATGGCCTAGCACGGTTATGAACATATTTCTTTAAGACTCCCATGAACCTCTCAAAGGGGAACATATTGTGTAGAAATACAGGACCCAAAACGTTAATCTCTTCGCATAGGTGAACTAGGACGTGCGTCATGATGTTGAAGAAGGATGGTGGGAACACCAACTCGAAACTGACAAGACATTGCACCAAATCATTCTGTAACCTTGGTATGATTTCTGGATCGATTACCTTCTGTGAGATTGCATTGAGAAATGCACATAGCTTCACAATGGCTAATCGAACATTTTCCAGTAGAAGCCCCCTCAATGCAACCGGAAGCAGTTGCGTCATAATCACGTGGCAGTCATGAGACTTTAGGTTCTGGAACTTTTTCTCTACCATGTTTATTATTCCCTTTATATTCGACGAGAAGCCAGACGGTACCTTAATACTGAGCAGGCATTCAAAGAAGATTTCCTTCTCTTCTTTGGTAAGAGCGTAGCTTGCATGACCCTGATGTATGCCGTCTTTTCCGTGCATACGTTGCTGGTCCTCCCGTGCCTAAGGTGTATCTTTTGTCTTCCCATACACGCCCAAGAAGCCAAGCAGGGTCACACAAAGATTCTTCGTCACGTGCATCACGTCGATTGCGGAGCGGACCTCGAGGTCTTTCCAATAGGGCAGGTCCCAAAATATAGATTTCTTCTTCCACATGGGTGCGCGTCCGTCAGCGTCATTCGGAACAGGTTGTCCACCAGGACCCTTTCCAAAGACCACCTTCAAATCCTTGACCATATCATGTACATCAGCACCAGTACGGTGGCGAGGCTTCGTCCGGTGATCCGCCTCACCTTTGAAATGCTTGCCTTTCTTTCTTACGGGATGCCTGCTCGGAAGAAATCGACGATGTCCCAGGTACACATTCTTATTAGCCAAATATATACTGTCAGTACCGTCCAAACAGTGCGTGCATGCGCGGTATCCCTTGTTTGTCTGTCCTGAAAGGTTACTGAGAGCAGGCCAATCATTGATGGTCACGAACAGCAACGCCTTTAGGTCAAATTCTTCCCCCATGTGCTCATCCCACGCACGTACACCTGTTCCATTCCACAGTTGTAAGAGTTCTTCAACTAATGGCCTTAGGTACACATCAATGTCGTTGCCGGGTTGCTTAGGGCCTTGGATGAGCACTGGCATCATAATGAACTTCCGCTTCATGCACAACCAAGGAGGAAGGTTATACAAACATAGAGTCACAGGCCAGGTGCTATGGTTGCTGCTCTGCTCCCCAAAAGGATTAATGCCATCTGCGCTTAGACCAAACCATACGCTCCTTGCGTCATCTGCAAACTCCTTCCCGTACTTTCTTTCGATTTTTCTCCACTGCGACCCGTCAGCGGGTACTCTCAACTTTCCGTCTTTCTTACGGTCTTCTCTGTGCCATCGCATCGCCTTGGCATGCTCTTTGTTTTGGAACAAACGTTTCAACCGTGGTATTATAGGAGCATACCACATCACCTTGGCAGGAATCTTCTTCCTGGGGCGCCGGCCCTCGACATCACCAGGGTCATCGCGGCAGATCTTATAGCGCAATGCACCACATACCGGGCAAGCGTTCAAATCCTCGTACTCACCGCGGTAGAGGATGCAATCATTAGGGCATGCATGTATCTTCTGCACCTCTAACCCTAGAGGGCAGACAACCTTCTTTGCTTCGTACGTACTCTCGGGCAATTCGTTGTCCTTTGGAAGCATATCCTTTATCATTACCAGCAACTTTCCAAATCCCTTGTCAGATACACCATTCTCTGCCTTCCATTGCAGCAATTCCAGTGTGGTGCCCAGCTTTTTCTTGTCACCTACGCAATTCGGGTACAACAATTTTTTGTGATCCTCTAACATGCGCTGCAACTTCTTCTTCTCCAAATCACTTGCGCAGTTTCTCTTTGCATCGGCAATGGCCCGACCTAGATCATCAACGGGCTCATCTGATGCCTCTTCTTCAGCTTCTTCCCGCATTGCCGGCTCAGCTTCTTCCCGCATTACCGGCTCAGCTTCTTCCCCCATTGTTGTATCATCGTATTCAGGGAACCCATGGCCAGGATAGCTGTCGTCGTCCTCTTCTTCTTCATTGTCTTCCATCATAACCCCTCTTTCTCCGTGCTTGGTCCAAACATTATAATGGGGCATGAAACCGGTCTTAAACAGGTGGACGTGAATGGTTCTTGACGTAGAGTAATTGTGACCATTCTTACAGCGAGCACATGGACAAGGCATAAAACCATCCGCCCGCTTGTTTGCCTCAGCCGCAAGCAGAAAAGTACGCACGCCCTCAACGAACTGGGGAGAGCATCGGTCATCGTACATCCATTGCCGGCTCATCTTCATTACACAACACCGAATAGACCAAATTAATACAAGTTCATACATAAAGTTCATACAACACTTAAATGCAACAAACAAATAACTCTCTAGCTAAAGCATTTAAATGCAACAACAAATACGATCAAGATCGCAACTAAGGTAACAATGGATCCAACAGCATAATGATACCAAGCCTCACTATCGATGGCATATTTTCTAATCTTTCTAATCTTCAAGCGCATTTTCTCCATCTTGATCTTGTGATCATCGACGACATCGGCAACATGCAACTCCAATTCCATCTTCTCCCCCTCAATTCTTTTCAATTTTTCTTTCAAGTACTCGTTTTCTCTTTCAACTAAATTTAACCTCTCGGCAATAGGGTCGGTTGGAATTTCCGGTTCAGATACCTCCTAGAAAAAATTTCTATGTCAACTTGATGGGCATAATTTGTCATAAACACGAAATGCAACTAGTTTTAAAAGAGAATATACATACCACATCCGAATCATAACAAGGACTAGGGCCGACGGGGACGGATATCAAAACCATGGCACTATATGTATAACAAACAACGTACGGGTAAGATAATTATACGAGTAACTATATATCCAAATCACACAAACATCAATTTTTATATAAAATTTCATGAACAAGAGGCTCACCACAAGGTGGTGCCGGCGACGGGACGGTGCGGGCGATCGACGGTGGCTACGATGGAGATTTAGAAGGCACTAAGTAAACCACACCTACATATGCAAACTAAGTGTTATTTTTGACCTCAAATTGCATATAAATCAAATACTAGCACATATATATATATATATCCTCCCAAATTACTAAACTCACAAATTAATCACTATATAAACCAATGCAAGAGCTAATCTAGCAATGAGAGATGAAAGGACAAAGTTGCTAACCTTTGTGATCATTTGAATGGATGAGGGCCTTCAAATCTTGACAAATTTTGGGCAAATTTTGTGATGAACTCGAGAGGAAGAAGGGAAGAACAGAGGAGAGGGCCGGAGAGGGGAAAGGGGGAAGAACAGAGTGCTGGTGGACGAAGGGTTTATATAGGACGACCTTTAGTACCGGTTCGTGGAACGAACCGGTACTAAAGGTGCTGGAGGGGCCCCACTCTGGCAACATCCTGCCACCACTCTCATTAGTACCGGTTCGTGGCACGAACCGGTGCTAAAGGTTCGCCACGAACCGGTACTAATGAAAGCGGCCCGGCTATCCGTTGGAACTGGCACTAATGTGTACATTAGTGCCGGCTCAAATACAAACCGACACTAATGTGCTTCACGTTTGACCATTTTTCTACTAGTGATGCTATCATCATAAAAAATTTCTTGTCGAAAATAGAAGGAATCAAATGATCATTTTCATTAAGAAAAGCATCCCCAATCTTAGGACACGCATTATTTCCAGCAAATAAATCTTCAAACATATCATACTCATTAAACATAGATGATACGTCTCCAATGTATCTATAATTTTGGATTGTTCCATGCTATTATATTATCTGTTTTGGATGTTTAATGGCCTTTAATATACCTTTTATATTATTTTTGGGACAAACCTACAAACCAAAGGCCGAATGGAAATTGCTATTTTTTTTGCCTATTTCAGTGTTTCGCAAAAAAGGAATATCAAACGGAATCCAAATGGAATGAAACCTTCGGGAGAGTTATTTTTGGAACAAACGCAATCCAGGAGACTTGGAGTGGACGTCAAGGAAGCAGCGAGGTGGCCACGAGGTAGGAGGGCGCGCCCAGGGGGTAGGCGCGCCCCCACCCTCGTGGGCCCCTCGTGGCTCCGCCGACCGACTTCTTTCGCCTATATATACTCATATACCCTTAAAATATTCGAGAGCACCACGAAACCCTATTTCCACCGTCGCAACCTTCTATACCCGTGAGATCCCATCTTGGGGCCTTTTCCGGCGCTCCGCTGGAGGGGGAATCGATCACGGAGGGCTTCTACATCAACACCATAGCCTCTCCGATGATGTGTGAGTAGTTTACCACAGACCTTCGGGTCCACAGTTATTTGCTAGATGGCTTCTTCCCTCTCTCTAGATCTTGATACAAAGTTCTCCTCGATTCTCTTGGAGATCTATTCGATGTAATTCTATTTGTGGTGTGTTTGTCAAGATCCGATGAATTGTGGGTTTATGATCAAGATTATCTATGAAAAATATTTGATTCTTCTCTGAATTCTTTTATGCATGATTTAATATCTTTGCAAGTCTGTTCGAATTATCAGTTTGGTTTGGCCTACTAGATTGATCTTTCTTGCAATGGGAGACGTGCTAAGCTTTGGGTTCAATCTTGCGGTGTCCTTTCCCAGTGACAGCAGGGGCAACAAAGCACCTATTGTATTGTTGCCATCGAGGATAAAAAGATGGGGTTTATATCATATTGCTTGAGTTTATCCCTCTACATCATGTCATCTTGCCTAATGTGTTACTCTGTTCTTATGAACTTAATACTCTAGATGCATGCTGGATAGTGGTTGATGTGAGGAGTAATAGTAGTAGATGCAGAATCATTTCGGTCTACTTGTCGCGGATGTGATGCCTATATACATGATCATGCCTAGATATTCTCATAACAATGCGCTTTTCTATCAATTGCTCGACAGTAATTTGTTCACCCACCGTAGAATTTGCTATCTTGAGAGAAGCCACTAGCGAAATCTATGCCCCCCGGGTCTATCTTTCATCGTTTTATTTTCCTATCTACTTGCTATTTCTGCCGCCTTTTTATTTTGCGATCTTTATTTTCCAATCTATACAACAAAAATACCAAAAATATTTATCTCATTTTCTTTATTAGATCTCACTTTTGCAAGTGGCCGTTAAGGGATTGACAACCCCTTTATCGCGTTGGTTGCAAGGTTCTTGATTGTTTGTGCAGGTACGAGGGACTTGCGTGTAATCTCCTATAGGATTGATACCTTGGTTCTCAAAAAATGAGGGAAATACTTACGCTACTTTGCTGCATCACCCTTTCCTCTTCAAGGGAAAACCAACACATGCTCAAGAGGTAGCAAGAAGGATTTCTGGCGCTGTTGCCGGGGAGGTTGCACCAAGTCGATTCAAGATTTGATCTCCCAGCAACTAGTCATTTCTGGCGCCGTTGCCGGGGAGATCTACACACAAGTCAAGACATACCAAGTACCCATCACAAACTCTTATCCCTCGCATTACATTATTTGCCATTTGCCTCTCGTTTTCCTCTCCCCTACTTCACCCTTGCCGTTTTATTTGCCCTCTTTTCCGGTCGCCTCTTTTTTGTTCGTCTCTTTTTGCTTGCCTCTTGTTTCCTTGTGTGTTGGATTGATTGTTTGTCATGATGGCTCAAGAAAATACTAAATTGTGTGACTTTTACAATACCAACAATAATGATTTTATTAGCACTCCGATTGCTCCTCTTACCGATGCTGGACCTTGTGAAATTAATATTGCTTTGCTGAACCTTGTTATGAAAGATCCGTTTTCTGGCCTTCCTAGTGAAGATGCTGCTACCCTTCTAAACAACTTTGTTGATTTATGTGATATGCAAAAGAAGAAAGATGTGGATAATGATATTGTTAAATCGAAGCTATTTATGTTTTCGCATAGAGATCGTGCTAAAACTTGGTTTTCGTCTTTGCCTAAAAATAGTATTGATTCATGGAATAAGTGTAAAGATGCTTTTATCTCTCTTAGAAACAATATTATGAATTTTCAGCAACTTGATCATGAGCATGTTGCACAATCTTGGGAGAGGATGAAATTAATGATACGTAATTGCCCTACTCATGGATTAAATTTATGGATGATCATACAATTTTTTATGCTGGATTGAATTTTGCCTCTAGAAATCTTTTAGATTCGGCTGTGGGAGGCACTTTTACATAAATCACTTTAGGAGAAGCTACTAAACTCCTAGATAATATTATGGTTAATTATTCTCATTGGCACACCGAAAGATCTACTAGTAAAAAGGTTCATGCTATAGAAGAACTTAATGTTTTAAGTTGAAAGATGTATGAACTTATGAAATTGTTTGCTAATAAGAGTGTTTCTTCTGATCCTAATGATATGCCTTTGTCTACTTTGATTGAGAATAATAATGAATCTATGGATGTGAATTTTGTTGGTAGGAAAATTTTTGGTAACAACACATATAGAGGAAACTTTAATCCTAGGCCGTTTTATAGTAATTCCTCTAATAATTATGGTAATTCCTACAACAAATCTTATGGAAATTTGAATAAGATTCCCTCTGATTTTGAGACTAGTGTTAAAGAATTCATGATTTTGCAAAAGAATTTCAATGCTTTGCTTGAAGAAAAATTGCTTAAGATTGATGAGTTGGCTAGGAACATGGATATAATTTCTCTTGATGTTGATTCTTTGAAACTTAAATCTATTCCACCTAAGAATGATATCAATGAGTCTCTCAAATCTATGAGAATTTCCATTGATGAGTGCAAAGAAAGAACCTCTAGGATGCGTGCTAAAAAAGATTGCTTCATAAAAGCGTGTTCTTCTAGTTTTCACGATAATAAGGATGAAGATATAAAAGTGATCGATGTGTCTTCTATTAAATCTTTGTTTTGCAATATGAATCTTGATAATTATGTGACTGGAGATGAGTCAACTTTAGTTAAAAGGCATCCCAATGATTCAGAGTTTTTAGATCTTGATGCAAAAATTGGTAAAAGTGGGATTGAAGAGGTCAAAACTTTACATAGCAATGAATCCACTATTTTGGATTTCAAGGAATTTCATTATGATAATTTCTCTTTGATAGATTTTATTTCCTTGTTGCAATCCGTGCTAAACTCTCTGCATGCTTATAGTCAAAATAAATCTTTTACCAAACATATCGTTGATGCTTTAATGCAATCTTATGAAGAAAAGCTTGAATTAGAAGTTTCTATCCCTAGAAAACTTTATGATGATTGGGAACCTACTATTAAAATTAAAATTGGAGATCATGAATGCTATGCTTTATGTGATTTGGGTGCTAGTGTTTCCATGATTCCAAAAACGTTGTGTGATGTGTTAGGTTTCCGTGAATTTGATGATTGTTCTTTAAATTTGCATCTTGCGGATTCCACCATTAAGAAACCTATGGGAAGGATTAATGATGTACTTATTGTTGCAAATAGGAATTATGTGCCCGTAGATTTCATTGTTCTTGTTATAGATTGCAATCCCACTTGTCCTATTATTCTTGGTAGACCTTTCCTTAGAAAGATTGGTGCAATCATTGATATGAAAGAACGAAATATTAGATTTCAATTTCCATTAAAGAAGGGCATGGAACACTTACCATGAAAGAAAATCAAATTACCTTATTAATCTATTATGAGATCCACTTATGGATTGCATCCCAAAGACAACAATACCTAGATCTATTCTTGTTTTTATGCCTAGCTAGGGGCGTTAAACGATAGAGCTTGTTGGGAGGCAACCCAATTTTATTTTTGTTTCTTGTATTTTTTGTTTATGTTTAGTAATAAATAGTTCATATAGCTTATGTTTCGATATGGTTTTATGTTTTTAATTAGTGTTTGTGCCAAGTAGAACCTTTGGGAAGACTTGGGGGAAGTCTTTGCGATCTTACTGTAAAAAACAGAAACTTTAGCGCTCATGAGATTAGCTGCCATGTTTTTACTTGAGAGTGAGATTAGGTTGATTCTTTTTGCAGATGATTGATAGAGAAATTCCTCACGTCCGCCAATTTATTTCAGAATTTTTGGGGTTACAAAGTATTTGAAACCTACAGATTAATACAGACTATTATGTTTTTAACAAATTCTGTTTTTCGCATGTTGTTTGCTTATTTTGATGAATCTATGGCTAGTATAGGGGGGGTATGAACTATAGAGAAGTTGGAATACAATAGGTTTAACACCAATACAAATAAATAATGAGTTCGTTAGAGTACCTTGAAGTGGTGGTTTGTTTTCTTATACTAATAGAGCTCATGAGATTTTCTGCTGAGTTTTGTGTTGTGAAGTTTTCATGTTTTGGGTAAATATTGATCGATTTTGGAATAAGGAGTGGCAAGAGTCTAAGCTTGGGGATGTCCATGGCATCCCAAGGTAAAATTCAAGGACAACTGATACGTCTCCAACGTATCTATAATTTTTGATTGCTCCATGCTATATTATCTACTATTTTGGACTATCTTGGGCTTTATTTTCCACTTTTATATTATTTTTGGGACAAACCTATTAACCGGAGGCCCAACCCAGAATTGTTGTTTTTTTGCCTATTTCAGTGTATCAAAGAAACGGAATATCAAACGGAGTCCAAACGGAATAAACCTTTCTGGAACGTGATTTTCTTCACGAATATGACCCAGGAGATTTGGACCCTACGCCAAGGAAGCTTCGAGGTGGGCACGAGGTAGGAGGGCGCGCCCTATACCCCCAGGCGCGCCCCCCACCCTCGTGGGCCCACCGAAGCTCCCCCGACGTACTTCTTCCTCCTATATATACCTACGTACCCCCAAACGAACAGATACGGAGCCAAAAACCTAATTCCACCGCCGCAAGTTTTTGTATCCACGAAATCCCATCTTGGGCCTGTTCCGGAGCTCCGCTGGAGAGGGCCGTCATCACGGAGGGCTTCTACATCATCATAGCCTCTCCGATGAAGTGTGAGTAGTTTACCTCAGACCTTCGGGTCCATAGTTATTAGCTAGATGGCTTCTTCTCTCTTTTTGGATCTCAATACAAAGTTCTCCCCCTCCCTTGTGGAGATCTATTCGATGTAATCTTCTTCTTTTTTGCGGTGTGTTTGTTGAGATCGATGAATTGTGGGTTTATGATCAAGTCTATCTATGAATAATATTTGAATCTTCTCTGAATTCTTTTATGGATGATTGGTTATCTTTGCAAGTCTCTTCGAATTATTAGTTTGGTTTGGCCTACTAGATTGGTTTTTCTTGCCATGGGAGAAGTGCTTAGCTTTGCGTTCGATCTTGCAGTGTCCTTCCCCAGTGACAGAAGGGGCAGCAAGGCACGTATTGCATCATTGCCATCGAGGATAACAAGATGGGGTTTATTTCATATTGCATGAATTTATCTCTCTACATCATGTCATCTTGCTTAAAGCGTTACTCTGTTTTTAACTTAATACTATAGATGCATGCTGGATAGCGGTCCATGAGTGGAGTAATAGTAGTAGATGCAGAATCGTTTCGGTCTACTTGTCACGGACGTGATGCCTATATACATGATCATGCCTAGATATTCTCATAACTATGCTCAATTCTGTCAATTGCTCAACAGTAATTTGTTCACCCACCGTAGAATACTTATGCTCTTGAGAGAAGCCACTAGTGAAACCTATGGCCCCCGGGTCTATTCTGATCATATCAATCTCCATGACTTTAATCTTGCTTTGCCTTTTACTTTGCCTTTTACTTTTCACTTTGCATCTCTATACCAAAAAATTATATCTATCAGATCTCACTCTCGTAAGTGACCGTGAAGGGATTGACAACCCCTAATCGCGTTGGTTGCGAGTAGCTATCGTTTTGTGTAGGTACGAGGGACTTGAGCATGGCCTCCTACAGGATTGATACCTTGGTTCTCAAAAACCTAGGGAAATACTTATGCTACTCTGCTGCATCATCCTTTCCTCTTCGGGGAAATCCAACGCAAGCTTAAGAGGTAGCAAGAAGAATTTCTGGCGCCGTTGCCGGGGAGTCTATGCAAAAAGTCAGCATACCAAGTACCCATCACAATCCCTATCTCTCGCATTACATTAGTTGCCATTTGCCTCTCGTTTTCCTCTGCCCACTTCACCCTTGCCGTTTTATTCGCCCTCTCTCTCTATCCTCCCTCTCTTTCTCTATTTGCCTCTTTTTGCCTGCTTGCTTCTTGTTTGCTCGTATGGTTGGAATAGTTGTTTATTTATTACTAAACAGAGAACCTAAGATCTATGGATCCTCATCCACTTGCTAATCTTTTTAAGAAGTCCAATTATGATAAACCAATTGCTAGTGAGTTTTGTGCGCTAGATTATCTTTATGAAGTTTTGCTTGAAATTCGTGAATCTGAAAAGTGTGATGAATTACCTCATGAAGCGATTCACGATAAATCTTTGAATAGAAAGCATGATTGCAATGATTCTATTACAAATTCTATTAATGTCAATTGTGCTAATAATATGCAAAACCCTAAGCTTGGGGATGCTAGTTTTGCTATTTTCTCTACTTGTTGCAATGATCATGATTGGGGTGATTCTTCTTTTGATCTTGAAAATTTATTTAAACCCCATGATGAATATGAGATTTATTATAATGTTTGCAGTAATATTGAAAGTGGGTTTTGAAGAATGTCAACTTTAGATCCCACATATTTGGGGAATGTTCAATCTTATGAAATTTTTGATAAAAGTGGGTTTGGAAAGGTCATGAATTTAGTTAATGTTAATCCCACTATTTTGGAAGAGTGTCAACTTTGCATGCATGTGGCTCGTGTTGAAAATATTTTATGTGATAGCTATTTTGCTGAATTTTCTTATGATCCTACATATAATTATTATTAGAGAGGAAAATATGGTGGTAGAAATTTTCATGTTACTAAATTACCTCTCGTTATGTTGAGATTGCTATTGTTTCTTTCCGCTTCCTTGCATATGCTAGTTTTTGCTTGCCTTGATAATATGTTTCCCTATAAGATTCCTATGCATAGGAAGTATGTTAGACTTAAATGTGGTTTTCACGTGTTTTATGATGCTCTCTTTGTGCTTCAATTCTTGTCTTTCATGTGAGTATCATTGTAATATTATGCCTAGCTATAAGGCTTTAAAGAAAAGCGCTTGTTGGGAGTCAACCCAATATTTATCCTTGCTGTTATTTAATAAATAAATTATTTAGCCTCTTTTTTGGTTGTGTTTTTTTTGTTTAATTAGTGTTTGTGCCAAGTAAAACCATTGGGAAGACTTGGGGAAAGTCTTGTTGAACTTGCTGTGAAAAACAGAAACTTTAGTGCTCACGAGAACTGCTGTCATTTTTATTTGGAGAGTTATATTGAGTTAATTCTTTTTGCATATGATTAATAGATAAATTACTCACGTCCAGGAATTTATTTTAGAATTTTTGGAGTTCCAGAAGTATGCTTTAGTTACAGATTACTAAAGACTGTTCTGTTTTTGACAGATTCTGTTTTTCATGTGTTGTTTGCTTATTTTGATGAATCTATGGCTAGTAAAATAGTTTATAATACATAGAGAAGTTGGAATACAGTATGTTTAACACCAATATAAATAAATAATGAGTTCATTACAGTACCTTGAAGTGGTCTTTTGTTTTCTTTCTCTAACGGAGCTCACGAGATTTCTATTGAGTTTTGTGTTGTGAAGTTTTCAAGTTTTGGGTGAATTCTTTTGATGGATTATGGAACAAGGAGTGGCAAGAGCCTAAGCTTGGGGATGCCCATGGCACCCCCAATATAATCCAAGGACACCAAAAAGTCAAAGCTTGGGGATGCCCCGGAAGGCATCCCCTCTTTCGTCTACTTCCATCGGTAATTTACTTGGAGCTATATTTTTATTCATCAACATGATATGTGTTTTGCTTGGAGCGTCTTGTATTATTTCCGTCTTTGTTTGCTAGTGTGCCACAATCATCCTTGCTGTACACACCTTTTGAGAGAGCCATACATGAATTAGAATTTGATAGAATACTCTATGTGCTTCACTTATATCTTTTTGAGCTAAGTAGTTTTGCTCTATGTGCTTCACTTATATCTTTTGAGCGCTATAATTTTGCTCTATGTGCTTCACTTAGATCTTTTAGAGCACGGTGGTGGATTTGTTTTAAAGAAACTATTGATCTCTCATGCTTCACTTAAATTATTTTGAGAGTCTTAATAGCATGGTAATTTGCTTAATAATAACATGCTTGGTATTCAAGATTTGTGAAACTTTCTTTTGAGTGTGTTGAATACTAAGAAAAGTTGGATGCTTGATAATTGTTTTGAGATATGGAGGTAGTAATATCAAAGTCATGCTAGTAGAGTAATTGTGAATTTGAGAAGTGCTTGAGTTAAAAGTTTGCACGTCCCGTAGCATGCACGTATGGTAAACATTATGCAACAAATTTGAAACATGAGGTGTTATTTGATTGTCCTCCTTATGAGTGGCGGTCGGGGACGAGCGATGGTCTTTTCCTACCAATCTATCCCCCTAGGAGCATGCGCGTAATACTTTGGTTTTTGATGGCTTGCAGATTTTTGCAATAAGTATATGAGTTCTTTATGACTAATGTTGAGTCCATGGATTATACGCACTCTCACCCTTCCATCATTGCTAGCCTCCACGGTACTGTGCATTGCCCTTTCTCACATCGAGAGTTGGTGCAAATTTCGCCGGTGCATCCAAACCCTGAGATATGATACGCTCTTTCACACATAAACCTCCTTATATCTTCCTCAAAACAGCCACCATACCTACCTATTATGGCATTTCCATAGCCATTCCGAGATATATTGCCATGCAACTTTCCACCATCCAGTTTATCATGACACGTTCATCATTGTCATATTGCTTAGCATGATCATGTAGTTGACATAGTATTTGTGACAAAGCCACCGTTCATAATTTTTTCATACTTGTCACTCTTGATTCATTGCATATCCCGGTACACCGCCGGAGGCATCCATATAGAGTCATACTTTGTTCTAGTATCGAGTTGTAATCATTGAGTTGTAAATAAATAGAAGTGTGATGATCATCATTCAATAGAGCATTGTCCCAAAAAAAGGAGAAAGGCCAAAGAAAAAAATAAGGCCCAAAAAATAAAATAAAATAAAAAGGGGCAATGCTACTATCCATTTTTCCACACTTGTGCTTCAAAGTAGCACCATGTTCTTCATATAGAGAGTCTCTTGAGTTATCACTTTCATATACTAGTGGGAATTTTCATTATAAAACTTGGCTTGTATATTCCAACAATGGGCCTCCTCAAGTGCCGTAGGTCTTAGTGAGCAAGCAAGTTGGATGCACACCCACTTAGTTTCTTTTGTTGAGCTTTCGTACATTTATAGCTCTAGTGCATCCATTGCATGGAAATCCCTACTCCTTGCATTAACATCAATCGATGGGCATCTCCATAGCCCATTGATTAGCCTCGTTGATGTGAGACTTTCTCCTTTTTGTCTTCTCCACATAACCCACATCATTATATTCTATTCCACCCATACTGCTATATCCATGGCTTATGCTCATGTATTGCGTGAAAGTTTATGAGTTTGAAATTATTAAGGTATGAAACAATTGCTTGGCTTGTCATCGGGGTTGTGCATGATGAAAGCATTCTTGTGTGACGAAAATGGAGCATGACTAAACTATATGATTTTGTAGGGATGAACTTTCTTTGGCCATGTTACTTTAAGAAAACATAATTGCTTTGTTGGTTTGCTTGAAGTATTATTATTCTCTATGTCAATATGAACTTTTGTCTTGAATCTTCCTAATCTGAATATTCATACCACAATTAAGAAGATTTGCATTGAAATTATGCCAAGTAGCACTCCGCATCAAAAATTCTCTTTTTATCATTTACCTACTCGAGGACGAGCAGGAATGAAGTTTGGGGATGCCTGATACGTCTCCAACGTATCTATAATTTTTGATTGCTCCATGCTATATTATCTTCTGTTTTGGACTATATTGGGCTTTATTTTCCACTTATATATTATTTTTGGGACTAGCCTATTAACCGGAGGCCCAGCACAGAATTGCTGTTTTTTTTGCCTATTTTAGTGTTTCGAAGAAACGGAATATCAACCGGAGTCCAAACGGAATAAACCTTTCTGGAACGTGATTTTCTTCCCGAATATGACCCAGGAGACTTGGACCCTACGCCAAGGAAGCTTCGAGGTGGGCATGAGGTAGGGGGGCACGCCCTATACCCCCAGGCGCCCCCACCCTCGTGGGCCCACCGAAGCTCCACCGACGTACTTCTTCCTCCTATATATACCTACGTACCACCAAACGAACAGATACGGAGCCAAAAACCTAATTCCACCGCCGCAACTTTCTGTATCCACGAGATCCCGTCTTGGGGCCTGTTCCAGAGCTCCACCGGAGAGGGCCGTCATCACGGAGGGCATCTACATCATCATAGCCTCTCTGATGAAGTGTGAGTAGTTTACTTCAGACCTTCGGGTCCATAGTTATTAGCTAGATGGCTTCTTCTCTCTTTTTGGATCTCAATACAAAGTTCTCCCCCTCTCTTGTGGAGATCTATTCGATGTATTCTTCTTCTTTTTTGCGGTGTGTTTGTTGAGACCGATGAATTGTGGGTTTATGATCAAGTCTATCTATGAATAATATTTAAATCTTCTCTGAATTCTTTTATGTATGATTGGTTATCTTTGCAAGTCTCTTCGAATTATCAGTTTGGTTTGGCCTACTAGATTGGTTTTTCTTGCCATGGGAGAAGTGCTTAGCTTTGGGTTTGCGGTGTCCTTTCGAGTGATAGAAGGGGCAGCAAGGCACGTATTGCATCGTTGCTATCGAGGATAACAAGATGGGGTTTATTTCATATTGCATGAATTTATCTCTCTACATCATGTCATCTTGCTTAAAGCGTTACTCTGTTTTTAACTTAATACTCTAGATGCATGCTGGATAGTGGTCGATGAGTGGAGTAATAGTAGTATATGCAGAATCGTTTCGGTCTACTTGTCACAGAAGTGATGCCTATATACATGATCATGCCTAGATATTCTCATAACTATGCTCAATTTTGTCAATTGCTCAACAGTAATTTGTTCACCCACCATAGAATACTTATGCTCTTGAGAGAAGCCACTAGTGAAACTATGCCCCCCGGGTCTATTCTCATCATATCAATCTCCATCACTTTTAATCTTGCTTTGCTTTTTTACTTTTCACTTTGCATCTATATACCAAAAATACCAAAAATATTATATCTATCAGATCTCACTCTCGTAAGTGACCGTGAAGGGATTGACAACCCCTAATCGCGTTGGTTGCGAGTAGCTATCGTTTTGTGCAGGTACGAGGGACTTGAGCGTGGCCTCCTACTGGATTGATACCTTGGTTCACAAAAACTGAGGGAAATACTTATGCTACTTTGCTGCATCATCCTTTCCTCTTCAGGGAAATCCAACGCAAGCTCAAGAGGTAGCAACAACCAAAAGCCAAAGCTTGGGGATGCCCCGTAAGGCATCCCCTCTTTCGTCTTCGTCTATCGGTAACTTTACTTGATGCTATATTTTTATTCACCACATGATATGTGTTTTGCTTGGAGCGTCTTGTATGATTTGAGTCTTTGCTTTTTAGTTTACCACAATCATCCTCGCTGTACACACCTTTTGGAGAGACACATGAATCGGAATTTATTAGAATACTCTATGTGCTTCACTTATATCTTTTGAGCTAGATAGTTTTGCTCTAGTGCTTCACTTATACCTTTTTAAGAGCACGGTGGTGGTTTTATTTTATAGAAATTATTGATCTCTCATGATTTACTTATATTATTTTTTAGATTCTTTTAGAGCACCATGATCTTCATGATAGAGAGTCTCCTATGTTGTAACTTTCATATACTAGTGGGAATTTACATTATATAACTTGGCTTGTATATTCCAATGATGGGCTTCCTCAAAATGCCCTAGGTCTTCGTGAGCAAGCGAGTTGGATGCACACCCACTTAGTTTCTTTTGTTGAGCTTTCATAAACTTATAGCTCTAGTGCATCTGTTGCATGGAAATCCCTACTCACTCACATTGATATCTATTGATGGGCATCTCCATAGCCCGTTGATACGCCTAGTTGATGTGAGACTATCTTCTCCTTTTTTGTCTTCTCCACAACCACCATTCTATTCCACATATAGTGCTATGTCCATGGCTCACGCTCATATATTGTGTGAAGATTGAAAAAGTTTGAGAACATAAAAAGTATGAAACAATTGCTTGGCTTGTCATCGGGGTTGTGCATGATTAAATACTTTGTGTGATGAAGATAGAGCATAGCCAGACTATATGATTTTGTATGGATAACTTTCTTTGGCCATGTTATTTTGAGAAGACATGATTGCTTTGTTAGTATGCTTGAAGTATTATTATTTTTATGTCAATATTAAACTTTTATCTTGAATCTTTCGGATCTGAACATTCATGCCACAATAAAGAAAATTACATTGAGAATTATGCTAGGTAGCATTCCACATCAAAAATTCTGTTTTTATCATTTACCTACTCGAGGACGAGTAGGAATTAAGCTTGGGGATGCTTGATACATCTCCAACGTATCTATAATTTTTTATTGTTCCATGCTATTATATTATCTGTTTTGGATATTTAATGGGCTTTAATATACCTTTTTATATTTTTTTTGGGACTAACCTACTAACCAAAGGCCCAGTGCAAATTGTTTTTTTTTCCTATTTCAGTGTTTCACAGAAAAGGAATGTCGAACGAAATCCAAACGGAATGAAACCTTCGGGAGAGTTATTTTTGGAACAAACACAATCCAGGTAACTTGGAGTGGACATCAAGGAAGAAACAAGGCGGCCACGAGGTAGGAGGGCGCGCCCAGGGGGGTAGGTGCACCCCCACCCTCGTGGGCCCCTCGTGGCTCCGCCGACCTACTTCTTTCGCCTATATATACTCATATACCCCGAAAACATCCGAGAGCACCCCGAAACCCTATTTCCACCACCGCAACCTTCTGTACCTGTCGTGGAATTGTCACGACAGATGTCCTAGCGAAAGGACTTAGTCGTAGGGCCATCGCAACTAGGAAGCTTAAAGGGGTTAATCGGGGACAAAGGACACGAGAGGTTTATACTAGTTCGGCCCCTTACAATGAAGGTAAAAGCCTACTTCTAGTTGTGTTGGAATTGCCGGGGTTTCGATGACCAAGGAGCTAATCCGCTGGCTTGGCTATCGATCTCTTGTTTCTTGTCCTAAACTGCCGCCGGGTCGTCCCCTTATATACATGGGTTGACGCTTGGCGCCTACGGAGTCCCGGCCGGCTCATAAAACGTGTCCGGCTCGGTGACTTCTTCTATATGCCTTTCTTTACATACGGCGGTTTATAATATTGGGCCTTAAGCCGCCTCTGGGCTTAGGCCTTCTACAAGTCTTAATAAACTATCACCTTGAATATTACTAGGCTTCTTTTGTAACCCGCCATTGGGGTTGACACGGCCCCTCCTGGGCGGGTCTTACCTGGTAGCTATATTCCCAACATTAGTCCCCAGGTTGACTTGAACTTTGTTCTTTGTCAATCTTCAATACTTAAACGAAATCCATCTTCCTCTCTCTGTAAAAACTCTGTAATCTGCCATGACGTCATCTTCTGAAAATACGAAATCTTGGCATGACGTCATCTTCAACGGATCTTTATCCTTAAATGTCTTCCGAGAATCGAGGTGTCCGTTTAGTTGGATAATCATTATTTGGGTCTTCCTCGATTTTCGCGCATGCCTGTTCACTTATCCCCTTATAAATAGGCACGACGTGGTCCTTTCTCATTCTTCCCTCTCTTCATCTTCTTCCTGTTGCAGCCCTACTGCTGCCCGAGCTCCGCCGCCGTTGCAGAGCACCTCGTCTTCGTCGACCTTGGCCACTGCATCAGCCTGAATCGGTCTAGAGAACGGCAGCGACTGACGGTGTCTTGGACTAGGGGGTACTCACCACGTCATCTCCCGATCTGTTAGATTGGGCCGAGGACCCCCATGGCAGTATACTGATGGGCCAGTTCGGACAGCTGCGGCATACATGGAAGATTCCACAAGACTTGGTGATCAAGACAAGGACTCCTCCCCACTGGCGTATTCGGCTAGGACTCTTGTTATCCTAGGCCTCTAGTGCATTATATAAACCGAGGCCAGGCTAGTCGATAGATCATATACAACAATCATACCATAGGCTAGCTTCTAGGTTTTTAGCCTCTACGATCTCGTGGTAGATCAACTCTTGTACTACCCATATCATCAACATTAATCAAGCAGGACGTAGGGTTTTACCTCCATCAAGAGGGCCCAAACCTGGGTAAAACTTCGTGTCCCCTGCCTCCTGTGACCATTGATCCTAGACGCATAGTTCGGGACCCCCTACCCGAGATCCGCCGGTTTTGACACCAACATTGGTGCTTTCATTGAGAGTTCCGCTGTGTGATCGGCAAAAGGATCAACGGCTCGTCCGCAGGTCAACTGCGATGCTGGCATCTTCATCGCCGGCTCGACTGGTCACCTTGGCTCGACTGGTCACCTTGGCTCGACCAAGGACCGTACTCCATCTCCGATCATCATGTTCGGACGAGGGATTTCATCAACATTAATTCTGATCTCTATCAAGATCATGGAGGAATCATCCATGGAGCTCGGGGGCTCAACGTCAACATTGCCCTTGGGCGACCGTGTAGTTTTTCTGAACAGCGAACTTGTATTCGCTGCCACCACCTCTTTGAGCATCGCTTTGACGATCCCTTTGGTGGAATTGTGCGGAATTGAGTCTACAACAACCCTGGAAAATTTTGTCGAGTTCCGACGGAGGAATCTCTGGCAATCCACGATATACCGGAGCCCTGTCAAATTTGGCAATCCAACATCGCCGCCCCACGGATTGCACGGAGCGGGCATACCGGCATCGCCGCATGGTCACTTCATCAAGCCGGCATCGACCACGTCATGACCTGCGTCGGTAGGGCCGCACTATTGCTTCTTCAAGCTGGTGTCCATCACGCCAACCTACTTCGACATCTCGGCTGGACCAGGGGCTTCGCCATCTCTTCATCAACCTACTCCGGAGACTTCGGCGTCACTAGCCGACCAGCTCCGTCACGTTAGCTGGACCGAGGGCTTTGCCTCGGCGAGCCAACCATTACCAGCATCGCCATACCATCGCTTTATCGCCCATCAGGCAATGGGTGTGCGAATCGAGTCCCAATTTAGGGAAACACCTTTCTTTGGATTGCTACAACGAATAAACCAGGTGCTATTAATCCTAGTATTTTTTGCTTGTTTGGGTTTATTTTTCCCAAGGAATTATTATTCTGTCTTGTCCATCATATGTACACAGGTCTATCAAATGGTGGCCGCATTAACGAAGGTCGCATGGTGGTTCGGTCAGTCTCCGTACATAGTCCGGCGAATGCCGCATCCGAAACTCGGACCGGCCTGTGATTTCAGGCTTTGCCACGCCTTTACCGCATCACGCCGACACCCTGCATCGACATTGACTTTGGCGCCAGGCCATATTTCTTTTATTACTCACTTTGCATACATTATTTATTATGCAACTTTTTTATTATCATTATTATTATCTCCGGTTTGCACTATTTTTTGTGCACAGAAAAATGATCCGGGTTGGGCAGTATCGTCAACTCGGCGTACTGACATACCACGCCACCTCGGCTAGACGGGGGGCTTCGTCAACACTTCATTACCCCATGCCGGGGACTTCAGCATCACTCTACCGGCCTGTATTGATCGTGCTATGTCGACACTTCGGCATGTCGAGCTCTCCGCTCCGCCACCTCGGGACCGGCTTGGTGGATGGAACCTTGTCCTGCATCAAGTTCGGACCGCGTCATCAATGCCGAACACATTAACCAGCTAAGTCGCTTTCATGCTCAAAGTTTTAATTTTTAACTTGTGTTCGGTTCGACCAAGCATTATACTTTTTTGGAAAATAGTCGCTTGTAAAAAATTTCCTTGTCCAAATTTTGTTTGTGACACACATATTCAAATACCCCGTTTATTTGGGGGCTTCCTTTATGAAGCTTTTCCTCTTGCATATGATTATACTTGTACGGCTTCGTTCCTTGTTCGTGTATTACGCCACAATATGCACCATATTGACTTAAGCGATTTGCAAGCTGGGTTGCCTGGCTCCTGTGCTTACCCCTACGTTCCCGATTGTTCGGCTAGGGAGTAAAGGGAGCACCTCTGCGATTGTCACGACCGGGTCCTCCGAGCTCTGACCTCAGACTAGGTGAAGCCGAAAGCTAGCGCTCTTATTGTTTTCAATCATGGTCGGCACACAACGGAACTCATGTGTACAAAAAATCTATTGCACAAGTCTCATAGCAATAATGAGCACCGAAGAAAGGTATCGGTGGGGGTACTATTTTCTTCGAAGATGCTTCTTACACTTCGTCTGTAATATAGCATAAGTTCCCTGAGCGCGCTTTGTCTGTTACAGCCTTATGGCCTGGTTGCTTGGTTATCGGAAACACTGTCGATCTTCTCGACAGGTGGAGTACATAACACTTTTCGGTCCTTGACCGAAGAGGGAGAAGCCAACGGTCGGTTAAGACGCATTTAAAGTTCGGTTGAACAAGGATATGATATAAGTACTTCGGTACATACAATCATTATACATAAAATTCTTTTACCCAAGTCACTTGGGGGCTCTTAAAATTTATATGAGCTATTTTATAGTAAATGTGTTTTCTTCTTGGTCGTTGCAAAGTCTTTTTCTATCGCTCCTTTTTCGACGTGAGTGTGTGGTCAATAGCCAGATAACCTATTTTCTCTCTAGTGACCGCTCGAGTTTAGTTCGCTGAACTGGTCTAACGAGAAGCACTCCGCCTTCAGGATAGGAGGCTGCAGCCGTAGGCTGACCCGCTTGAAGTCTTGAGATCGGATGTGTAATATTAATGCACGACAGAAGCACAATTTTTTCCCCAATTTTCGGATTGGCACCGAACAGTTGATCTTGTTCAGACGTCAAGATTTTACTAATGTTTTTTTGGTTTTCCAAGCTTATGGCACTTTTAAACTATTTGTGTGTTTCCAGCATAAGTCTCACAGTGTGTAGCGACCAGACCTCAAACAGTCTGATCTCTGTGCTCCGGTGTCATCCCTGGATCAGTAATGCTGACACCACACAGTACTTGGAGGATTTATAGCAGAGTAGCAATACATCAAGTGTCTCAAGAGAGAACTTATTACAATAAATATGGCTTAAGGCCATCTAATAACTATAACAGCGGAAGGCTTGGAAGATAAGTGAGTCCATCACCTCCAACGGCATCACTGAGTATAGGACCACGACCTAAAAATTCCTTAATCCTCGTCTGAAAAGTATGCAACATTAACGTTGCAGCCCGAAACGGGTCAGCACATGGAATATGCTGGCAAGGTAACACATAGAGAGTAATGGAATGAAACAGCTATACTATATGCATATTTGGCTGGTGGAAAACTCTATGGTTACAGTTTTGCGTAAAGCCAATTTTCCCTACTTCAAAGGAATAAAATTTAATTACTATCATGGTGGTTGTTAAACATTGAGAATGGTTGACAACATTCTCAATCCCAATTAAACATCATCATTAAACATAACCCAACAAAATTAATTTAGAGTAACATGTTGAGATTCACATGAAAATCCAAGTACTAGATACTCAAGATGTCCATAACCGGGGACACGGCTAACCATGATTAGTTTATTACACTCTGCAGAGGTTTGCGCACTTTTCCCCACAAGACCCGATTACCTCTGTTTGGTTTCTCGCACTACATGGTGTTTGAGAAGACGGATGACCGAGACATAGTCTTTCAGAAGCGCTAGCACCTTACGATCGGGTAGACCGTACCACCTACATCTGCTAGTCTACCAGTGTAAGAGTTCGCATGACTTAGTCAACTATGCTAGAGCCCATAATAGCTTGTGGCTGCACATGGAAGTTTCTAGTATGAATAGTCTCATGATCCCTTTGAGCCTGGGTGGCGGTCCAAAAGAAAACAGGCAAGTCCTGGAATACCCAGGTGCCTCAATCCACCCAGATGTGTGTTTAAGTTGCCACCTTAGATAAACCATTAATTAACAATCTCACAACTGTCATGGATATCACTCACCCAATCCACGTCTACTAGCATAGCATGGCATAATAAGCAAACATAGAAGTAACTCCCAAAGGTTTGAAAATAAACAGGTAATAGGTACTACCTCATATACTTCCCATCCCACAATTTAATTAGATCCTAATCATGCAATGTGTGAGGATTGATCTAATGCAATAAAACTGGGTAGTAGGAAAGGTATGATCAAAGTGTTACTTGCCTTGCTGATGATCCGCGAAACCTAACGATTCGAAGTAACAGGCGGCGCACTCCGGGTATTCTATCACAGACAAACAAACAAGCATACAATAAGTACTCATCTAATGCATAGGTAAAACTCAAATAAGAGATCTAACCAGAAGGTTCAACTTAAGAACTCCGGTTGGCAAAAAGAATCAAATCGAACGAAGCAACGAAAGTCAAACGGCGAAAGAAAACAACTTCGTTCTAGTAATCTGGATCTAGGGAAATTTTATAGTAGCAAAATCTTGTTTAAGTTGGTTAAACGGATAGAGGGTTTCGAGACGAATCCCTAGGCGCTTGAATCGCCTGATTCCGATAAACGAGCAAAAATTTAAACTAAAACGAAAATCGGATCAGGAATCGCGATCAGAGAAATCGCGGATTTAATCCGAGAAAAAGAAAAACGACGAACGCCGATTTTTTTCTCTTTTTTTGGCACGGCAAACGAGGCACGACGAACCTTGGGCGGCGGGATCATCGGTGGCGGCGGCTCCAGCGGCGCGCGTGGATCGAGGCAGGGCTGATGTCCTGGGGCGACGCTATTTAAAGGCTGCCCCCGGGCGGTGTCCCGCTCGGGTACGGCCTGAAGTCGGTTCGTTTTTTAATTATTCCACTCGGAAGAAAAATAAAAAGAAATACTAAACGGACTCCAAAAATTCCGAAATAAATTTTCACGGGCTTCTAAAATCAAGCCGCACAAGGTGAATATTTATTTGGGCCCTAAATGCAATTTTGAAAAATGCACATTTTTCCTAAATTCAAATAAAACACCGAAAAACTCCGAAATAAAATCTTATTTGATTTTATTATTAAATCCTCAATATTTCTTTATTTTGGGAAAGTCATTTTATTCCTTTTCTCATATTTTTGTAATAGAAATAATTGATGATAAAATAAATAAAATCAAATGATCCTATTCTCAAAATTTGAGAAAACTCAAATATAAAAATAATGAAATCCCCAACTCTCTCTGTGGGTCATTGAGTTGCGTAGAATTTATAGGATCAACCAAAATGCAAAGATAAAATATGATATGCAATGATGATCTAATGTATAACATTCCAAATTGAAAATTTGGGATGTTACAAACCTACCCCCCTTAAGATGAATCTCGCCCTCGAGATTCGGGTTGGCTAGAAAATAGGTGAGGGTGGTCTTTGAGCAAATCTTCCTCTCGCTCCCAGGTGGCTTCATCCTCCGTGTGGTGGCTCCACTGAACTTTGCAAAACTTGATAACCTTGCTGCGAGTAACTCGGTTGGCAAACTGAAGAATCTTAACTGGTTTCTCCTCGTAGGTCAAATTGTTATCCAACTGAATAGTTTCCAAAGGCACTGTTGTTGGGGAACGTTGCAGAAAACAAAAATTTTCCTATGGTTTCACCAAGATCCATCTATGAGTTCATCTAGCAACGAGTGATCAGATTGCATCTATATACCTTTGTAGATCGCGAGCGGAAGCGTTCAAAGAACGGGGATGAGGGAGTCGTACTCGATGTGATCCAAATCACCGGAGATCCTAGCGCCGAACGGACGGCACCTCCACGTTCAACACACGTACGGTCAGCGTGACGTCTCCTCCTTCTAGATCCAGCAAGGGAGAAGGAGAGGTTGATGAAGATCCAGCAGCACGACGACGTGGTGGTGGATGCAGCAGTCACCGCTGCAGGGCTTCGCCGTTCTCTACGGAGGAGGAGGAGGTCTTGGAGGGGAGAGGGAGGCGCCAGGGGCATGGGGGTACGGCTGCCCTCCCTCCCCCCTCTATATATAGGGTCCCCAAGGGGGGGGGGCGCCGGCCCTGGAGATCCAACCTCCCAAGGGGCGGCGGCCAAGGGGGGTGGAGTGCCCCCCAAGGCAAGTGGGGCGCCCCCCACCCTAGGGTTCCCAACCCTAGGCGCAGGGGGAAGGCCCAAGGGGGGGGGGGGTGCACCAGCCCACTAGGGGCTGGTTCCCCTCCCACTTCAGCCCATGGGGCCCTCCGGGATAGGTGGCCCCACCCGGTGGACCCACGGGACCCTTCCGGTGGTCCCGGTACAGTACCAGTGACCCCGAAACTTGTCTCGATGGCCGAAATAGCACTTCCTATATATAATTCTTTACCTCCGGACCATTCTGGAACTCCTCGTGACGTCCGGGATCTCATCCGGGACTTCGAACAACTTTCGGGTTACTGCATATACATATCTCTACAACCCTAGCGTCACCGAACCTTAAGTGTGTAGACCCTACGGGTTCGGGAGACATGTAGACATGACCGAGATGGCTCTCCGGTCAATAACCAACATCGGGATCTGGATACCCATGTTGGCTCCCACATGCTCCTCGATGATCTCATTGGATGAACCACGATGTCGAGGATTCACGCAACCCGTATACAATTCCCTTTGTCAATCGGTACATTACTTGCCCGAGATTCGATCGTCGGTATCCCAATACCTTGTTCAATCTCATTACCGGCAAGTCACTTTACTCGTACCGTAATGCATGATCCCGTGACCAGAAACTTGGTCACTTTGAGCTCATTATGATGATGCATTACCGAGTGGGCCCAGAGATACCTCTCCATCATACGGAGTGACAAATCCCAGTCTTGATCCGTGTCAACTCAACAGACACTTTCGGAGATACATGTAGTATACCTTTATATTCACCTAGTTACGTTGTGACGTTTGGTACACCCAAAGCACTCCTACGGTATCCGGGAGTTACACGATCTCATGGTCTAAGGAAAAGATACTTGACATTGGAAAAACTCTAGCAAACAAACTATACGATCTTGTGCTATGTTTAGGATTGGGTCTTGTCCATCACATCATTCTCCTAATGATGTGATCTCGTTATCAATGACATCCAATGTCCATAGTCAGGAAACAATGACTATGTGTTCATCAACGAGCTAGTCAACTAGAGGCTTACTAGGGACATGTTGGTGTCTATGTATTCACACATGTATTACGATTTCCGGATAACACAATTAAAGCATGAATAAAAGAAAATTATCATGAACAAGGAAATATAATAATAATCCTTTTATTATTGCCTCTAGGGCATATTTCCAACAACTGTGTCTCTCAAGGGTATGTCAGCCATCTCCGCGTGACATTTCTTTAACTGAGAAACGTGGAACACATCATGTACTCCTGACAATCCTTCGGGCAATTTCAACTTGTAGGCCACTTCTCCCATACGCTCCGAAACTCGATATGGTCCTACAAATCATGGTGCTAACTTCCCTTTAACTCCAAAACGCTTTGTTCCCCGAAGTGGAGATACTCGAAGATAAGCTCTATCTCCGACTTTGTAAACTGTCTCCTTGCGTTTAGAATCTGCATAACTTTTCAGCCTGGACTGGGCTATCTTGAGCCTATCGCGAATCAACTTCACCTTTTGTTCAGACTCTTTAATCAAGTCAGGTCCAAACAACTGGAGCTCTCCAACTTCGTCCCACGACAGTGGTGTCCTGCACCTCCTCCGTACAAAGCTTCAAAAGGGGCCATCTTCAAACTGGTTTGATAACTGTTGTTGTAAGAGAACTCTGCATATGGCAAATTATCGTCCCAACTAGATCCATAATCTAGCGCACAAGCTCTCAGCATATCCTCCAAAATCTGATTGATTCTCTCGGTCTGTCCATCTGTCTGTGGATGAAAAGCTGTACTGAATTCTAGTCTGGTACCCAAAGTTTCGTGCAACTGTTTCCAGAACTTTGAGGTAAACTGGGTTCCTCTATCTGATACGATACTCCTAGGAACTCCATGCAGACATACGATCCTAGTCATGTATATCTTTGCCAACTTAGCACTGGTATAAGTGGTCTTTACTGGGATGAAATGAGCTACTTTCGTCAATCGATCAATTACAACCCAAATCGAGTCATAGCCTGAACGAGTCCTGGGCAATCCCGTGATAAAATCCATGCCTAACTTATCCCACTTCCATTCGGGTATCGGCAATGGTTGTAACAATCCTGCTGGCTTCTGATGCTCTGCCTTTACTCTCTGACATACATCACAAACTACTACATACTCCGCAATATCCTTCTTCATTCCGGTCCACCAGAAAATATCCTTCAAATCCAGATACATCTTGGTATTTCCTGGGTGAATTGAATACGGTGAGTCATGTGCCTCTTGCAAAATCAACTTCCTGATCTCCGGGTCATTGGGCACATAAACGCGGTCTTCAAACCATAAGGTGTCGTGCTCATCCTCATGAAATCCTTTAGCTTTTCCTTTGCTCAGTTTCTCCTTTATAGTGGCAATCTCTTTGTCAGCTTTCTGAGCTTCCCTGATTTTATCCATCAAGGTTGACTGAATCTCCAATGCTGCTACATAGCCTCTCAGAACTATTTCTAAACATAGTTCACAAAGATTTTTGGCTAACTCCCTTGGTATTCCTCCCATCATTAATGCATTGACATGGCTCTTGCGGCTTAATGCATCAGCTACTACATTAGCCTTTCCGGGGTGGTAATGCAATCTCATATCATAATCCTTGATAAGCTCCAACCATCTCCTTTGTCTGAGATTTAACTCCTTCTGGGTGAAAATGTACTTCAAACTCTTATGATCCGTGTACACCTCACAATGATTTCCAATGAGAAAATGTCTCCATGTCTTCAATGCATGCACTACGGCTGCTAACTCCAAATCATGCGTGGCATAATTCAACTCATGAGGCTTCAGTTGTCTTAAGGCATATGAAACAACTCTCCCTTCCTACATAAGCACTGCTCCAAGTCCTCGACATGAATCGTCGCAATACACCTCATAATCCTTGATCTGGTCTGGCAAAATCAACACTGGTGAGGTAACCAAACGTTTCTTCAATTCCTGGAAACTAGCCTCACATTCCTCTGTCCATATGAACTTGGTATCTTTCTTCAACAACTCGGTCATAGGCTTCGCAATCTTTGAGAAATTCTCAATAAATCCCCGGTAGTATCCTGCGAGTCCAAGAAAACTCCGGATCTCTCCAACTGTGGTTGGTGCTTCCCACTTGGTCACGGTTTCAACTTTAGCGGGATCTACTGCTATACCTTCTCTAGATATAACATGTCCGAGGAATCCTACTTCCTTCAACGAAAACTCACATTTGCTGAACTTGGCATATAATTGATGTTCTCTGAGCTTTCTAAGTACCAAACACAAATGCTCCTTATGTTCCTCTTCATTCTTCGAATAAACCAGGATATCATCAATGAACACTACGACGAACTTATCCAAAAACTCCATAAACACTTTGTTCATCATGTTCATAAAATAGGCAGGTGCATTAGTCAGACCAAATGACATAACGGTATACTCATACAGCCCATACCAGGTGGTAAAAGCTGTTTTAGGAATATCCTGTTCTCGAATCTTCAACTGGTGGTATTCTGATCGCAGATCAATCTTGGAAAATACCTTAGCTCCTTGCAATCGATCAAACAGATCATTGTTCATTGGTAGTGGGTACTTGTTCTTGATCGTTACTTCATTCAATCCTCGATAATCAACAACCATCCTTAACGATCCATCTTTCTTCTCCACTAGAATTACTGGCGATCCCCAAGGTGAAGAACTTGGGCGAATATATCCTTTATCCAGTAACTCCTTAATCTGCTTCTTAATTTCCACCAAATCCTTTGCTGGCATCCTATATGGTCTCTTTGATATTGGCCTGTGCCTGGCAATAGCTCAATCAAAAACTCAATATCTCTATCCGGTGGCATGCCTGGCAACTCCTCTGGAAATACATCAGGGAAATCCCTTACCACTGGTACTTCCTCCTGCACAACTCCTGTTAGGCAATTTACTTGAGTCCTCTTTGGCACATGCTGGGATATATACTTGATCCTTCTCCCTTCTGGTGTGGTAAGCAAAATTGACTTACTAGCACATTCAATATTCCCTTCATACTTTGATAACCAATCCATGCCTAATATCACATCCAATCCTTGGGATTCCAATACTATTAGGTCTGAGGGAAAAACGTAGTTACCAATCCTTAATGGTAACCGATCACACCATAGACTAGCCACATACTCTGCTCCGGGCAAGGTTACTAACATGGGTGACCTAAGGGCTTGGGTTGGTAGGTTATACTTATCCACAAATCCGCTTGAGATGTATGAATGCGATGCGCCAGTATCAAAAAGAACGAGTGCAGTAAATGACTTAACCAAAAACTTACCTATTACTGCATCGGGCTGAGCTTCAACCTCCTCCACGCTAACGTGGTTCACCTGTCCCCTGTTGAAAGGGTTCGTCTTCTTCCCAGAACTTCCATTGCTATTTCCATTTTGTAATTCAGGACATTCATTGGCATAATGTCCTGTCTTCGAACACTTAAAGCAAGTGACGTGGCTTAGGTCCTTCTTGGCTGGGGTTGAGGGGTTGGTGCGGTTCTGGCCGTTGCTTCCTCTGTCGCCATTACGATTCTTGGTGCCATTGTGATTGTGTGAGCTACCTCCTCCATGGGTATGCTGAAAATGTCCTCCCGGTCTAGGGGTAAAACGTGGCTTCTGCTGAGCTCCTGAATTATACTTCCCTTGTACATACTTCCTCTTGCGATTCTCAATTTGCTGCTGCTTGCCTTCAATCATAAGAGCACGATCTACCAACTCCTGATAGTTGTTGAAGGTTGCTACCACCAACTGCATGCTCAACTCATCATTCAGTCCTTCTAGAAATTTCTCCTTCTTCGCTGCATCCGTAGCAACGTCATCTGGTGCATAACGTGCTAACATACTAAATTCCTCCACATACTGGCCAACTGTCCTTCCTCCTTGGCGCAAGTTGCGAAACTCACGCTTCTTCATGGCCATAGCACCTGCTGAAATGTGTGCAGTACGAAAAGCCTGCTGAAACTGGTCCCATGTGACAGTGTCAGCAGGGAAAGTGGGTGTGAAATTCTCCCACCATGATGCTGCGGGTCCTTCTAACTGATGTGCGGAAAACTTCACCTTCTCCGCATCTGTGCATCCGGTTGTGGTCAACTCCCTAGCTGTCTTGTGGAGCCAATCATCTGCTACTATCGGCTCGGTGCTACTGGAAAACACCGGCGGAATCAGCCTAAGAAAATGGCTAAGTGGTCAACAGGTGGTGGTGGTGGTGGTGGGTTGTTATTGTTCCCCTGATTCTGATTCTGGACTAGTAACTGCATCAATGTGTTCTGCTGCTGGATCAACTGGGTGAGCTCCAGTGGAAAGGCAAATCCGGGGTCATGTCTCGGAGGCATCTGAGGGTTTAGAAAAGATGAGATATAAGAATAGAGGGGGTCTAAAGAGAAAACTCTACCCATATGCACATGAGGCAAAAGCAAACAATTCACTTCAATCAATCAACAAGGGCATACAATCGATCTATCTATCGCAAAAGTGCTCGGACTACTATATTTACATGGTGGACTACTACTACTGATGAGGTGGTCTACTAGAAATATTCTACGGTCGTTGACTCCATGATATCTGCTCCAGCTTCATCAACATAGTCATCATCGCTACTGTCCTCTTCCTAGTCGGTGCCGTCGATGATGATGTAGTCTTTCGGGCTAATCTCCTTGGGTTCTTCGTCTTCATCTACTGGCGTAGGGTCTCCCATAAATATTCCAATCTTCTTGATCAGGTCGTCATTCTTCTCCACCAATACTTCAATTTCTTCTTCATAATCTTCACGTGTAGCCTTGAGTTCTTCCTCCAGTTCCTTGATTCTAGTCTTAGCCTTCTTCAGATCTATCATGTCGGCGCACATCTGGTTCTCCTGTCGTCGAATGTGCTGGTTAAGCTCCTGGATAAAAGCTGCGATTGATCTATCCTTCCTGGTCCTGATCATCTCCCAGTGCTCATCTCAGCGCCCACAAATCCGGTAGATAGTATCCTTGAGATCCTTGCGGTAGACTTCTCCAATGCGTCCTATGGCGATGTGAGCTGCCATGCTCTTTCCTAGACTCCAAGTTGGTGCATCAAAAGAAAATTCTATGGGCTCAGTGACTGTCATGAATGTCCTTCCTGGTACTTGAACTTCAATCATCCAGCGCTCTTCTTCAGGTAAAGTGGCGTTGTAGGTTCCCGTGAAGCTTGGTACTCCTATATTCAGGTATCTAGTGACTTCCTTCAAGTGGCATTCAAAGGGTGTATCTTCATCCAGTTGCGTGAACTTGTTCCTTGCATCCACCATCCTAAAGAGTAGAAAAGATGAGATGTCAGAAGAGAAGAGAGTGAATAGTGATCTAGGTCTTTAGCTTAGTGGTCGTGTCCTACAGTCAGCGTGTGCTCTGATACCATCTCTGTAGCGACCATACCTCAAACAGTCTGATCTCTGTGCTCCGGTGTCATCCCTGGATCAGTAATGCTGACACCACACAGTACTAGGAGGATTTATAGCAGAGTAGCAATCACACACTTATTACATCGAGTGTCTCAAAAGAGAACTTATTACAATAAATATGGCTTAAGGCCATCTAATAACTATTACAGCGGAAGGCTTGGAAGATAAGTGAGTCCATCAACTCCAACGACATCACTGAGTATAAGACCACGACCTAAAAACTCCTTAATCGTCGTCTGAAAAGTCTGCAACATTAATGTTGCAGCCCGAAACGGGTCAGCACATGGAATATGCTGGCAAGGTAACACATAGAGAGTAATGGAATGAAACAACTATACTATATGCATATTTGGCTGGTGGAAAGCTCTATGGTTACAGTTTTGCCTAAAGCCAATTTTCCCTACTTCAAAGGAATAAAATTTAATTACTATCATGGTGGTTGTTAAACATTGAGAATGGTTGACAGCATTCTCAATCCCAATTAAACATCATCATTAAACGTGACCCAACAAAATTAATTTAGAGTAACATGTTGAGATTCACATGAAAATCCAAGTACTAGATACTCAAGATGTCCATAACCGGGGACACGACAAACCATGATTAGTTTATTACACTCTACAGAGGTTTGCGCACTTTTCCCCACAAGACTCGATGGCCTCCGTTTGGTTTCTCGCACTACATGGTGTTTGAGAAGACGGATGACCGAGACATAGTCTTTCAGAAGCGCTAGCACCTTACGATCGGGTAGACCGTACCACCTACATCCCCTACATCTGCTAGTCTACCACTGTAAGAGTTCGCACGACTTAGTCAACTATGCTAGAGCCCATAATAGCTTGTGGCTGCACATGGAAGTTTCTAGTATGAATAGTCTCATGACCCCTTTGAGCCTAGGTGGCAGTCCAAAAGAAAACAGGCAAGTCCTGGAATACCCAGGTGCCTCAATCCACCCAGATGTGTGTTTAAGTTGCCACCTTAGATAAACCATTAATTAACAATCTCACAACTGTCATGGATATCACTCACCCAATCCACGTCTACTAGCATAGCATGGCATAATAAGCAAACATAGAAGTAACACCCAAAGGTTTGAAAATAAACAGGTAATAGGCACTACCTCATCTACTTCCCATCCCACAATTTAATTAGATCCTAATCATGCAATGTGTGAGGATTAATCTAATGCAATAAAACTGGCACTACTAGAAAAACCGCTACTAATGGCGCACCTAATTTGGCCATTAATGGCGCATCACCGGTGCGCCATTACTAGCACGCCATTAGTAATTTTTACTAATGGCGCACCAGTGGTGCGCCATTAGTATCTGGTATACTAATGGCGCACCACTGGTGCGCCATTAGTATAGGCCACGGTGCGCCATTAGTATGCCTCCCAGGGGCCATGTATACCCAGGTGCTTTGGATACTAATGGCGCACCACAACTGGATGCGCCATTAGTAACCGCGGCATACTAATGGCACACTGTCCTGTGATGCGCCATTAGTGATGCGCCATTTTGAATCTAGATCTGGATCGTGATTTTTGCCCTTTTTTGCTTGTTTTTTTTGCTTGTTTTTTGGCACAACAATATTCTCAAATTTTGTTCCTGTTTTTGGATCTTGTTGCCATGGTCTTTTGCCGGAGAGGAGTTCGCCGGAGAGGAGGAGGAGGAGGTCGCTGGAGAGGAGGAAGGAGAAACCATGAGGGGATGGGAGGAGCTCACCGGAGAGGAGGGAGGAGGAGCTCACCGGAGAGGAGGGGATTTTTTGCCTCACCGGAGAGGAGGGAGGAGGGAGAGGAGGGAGGAGGAGCTCACCGGAGAGGAGGGAGGAGGAGCTCACCGGAGAGGAGGGAGGAGGAGCTCACCGGAGAGGAGGAAGAAGAAACCATGAGGGGAGGGGAGGGGAGGGGAGGAGGGAGGAGGGAGGAGGTCGCCGGAGAGGAGGGAGAAGAAACCATGAGGGGAGGGGAGGGGAGGGGAGGGGAGGAGGGAGGAGGGAGGAGGAGGTCGCCGGAGAGGAGGAGGAGGTCACCGGAGAGAAGTATTTGCAAATTTTCCCAACAACTAGGCCACATATCACATGGGAAACTTATTTTCTTTTATTTTTTTGACATTTTTATCATTTTCTTTTATTTTTTTAAAACTGAAAAGGCGATCCACCAGGGGGGGGGGTGCATTCGGTGGAAGTGGTGGCCAAGGTTACTACTGGCGCACCGTGGCATGGTGCGCCATTACTAGTTTAACTAGTAATGGCGCACCACACCCACGGTGCGCCATTAGTAGTTTTCAAAAAAATTCAAAAAAAAGTTTTAATTTTTTTTTTACTAATGGAGCACCGTGGGAGTGGTGCGCCATTACTAGTTCAACTAGGAGTCCCACGGTGCGCCATTAGTAGTTTTGAACAAAATTTTAAAAAAATTATTTTTACTAATGGCGCACCGTGGATGTGGTGCACCATTAGTATTTGGACACTAATGGCGCACCAACACATGGTGCGCCATTAGTATATAGTAATGGCGCACCACATGTCTGGTGCGCCATTAGTGTCAATTCCATCTATAGCCCTTTTCCTAGTAGTGTGGGTAGTAGGAAAGGTATGATTAAAGTGTTACTTGCCTTGCTGATGATCCACAAAACCTAACAATTCGAAGTAACAGGCGGCGCACTCCGGGTATTCTATCACAGACAAACAAACAAGCATACAAATAAGTATTCATCTAATGCACAGGTAAAACTCATATAAGAGATCTAACCTCGGGCGGCGGGATTCTCGGCGGTGGCTTCGGCGGCGCGCGCGGATAAAGGTGGGGTTGATGGCCTGGGGCGGCTTGGGGCGGAGCTATTTAAAGGCTGCCCCCGGGCGGTGTCCCGCTCGGGTACGGCCCGAAGTCGGTTCATTTTTTTATTATTCTGCTCGGAAGAAAAATAAAAATAAATACTAAACGGACTCCAAAAATTCCGAAATAAATTTTCACGGGCTTCTAAAATCAAGCCGCACAAGGTGAACATTTATTTGGGCCCTAGATGCAATTTTGAAAAACGCACATTTTCCCTAAATTCAAATAAAAGACCGAAAAACTCCAAAATAAAATCTTATTTGATTTTATTATTAAATCCTCAATATTTCTTTATTTTGGGAAAGTCATTTTATTCCCTGTCTCATATTTTTGTAATAGAAATAATTGATGATAAAATAAATAAAATCAAATGATCCTATTCTCAAAATTTGAGAAAACTCAAATATGAAAATAACGAAATCCCCAAATCTCTCCGTGGGTCATTGAGTTGCGTAGAATTTCTAGGATCAACCAAAATGCAAAGATAAAATATGATATGCAATGATGATCTAATGTATAACATTCCAAATTGAAAATTTAGGATGTTACACAGTGCAATGCCGGACACCTTTATAGATTCGGCAAAAACATTCTCGGATATTGCTATATATGCATCGCTGTCGAATTGTGTCTTCGGTCAATAGTTGGGTTGCCCGGCTCCTACGCTTGCCTCCTACGTTCCGCTCTGTTCGGCTAGGTGTGCAAAGGGAGAACCACTGTGATTGGGCTTCCAGCTCACTTGGTTAAGCACCTCAGTGGAGAAAGCCGAAAACTGACTGTCACAATAAGCATAAACTGGTCAGCATTCCGATGGCTGTATTAAATGACGGGCCATTCATAACATTGGCCGAAGTGTTTACGGCTTGACCTCGATTGTGGTCGAACACTACCGGGGGCTAGTAACTGGCCTCCCAAACTAAAATCCTCAATATATTGCTCTTACATTAGAGTTGAGGTTTCATGATCATGCTTAGCATGACAACCCAAAGAAAGGGATCGATAGTGGGACTATTTGCTTTGGAAGACATTTCTCATGTTAAACAATAATATAAAATATCTCTCTGTGTACCTTTGTTTATAAAACCGTATGGCCAGATTGCCTTGTTTGTCGTAAATCTTTGCCCTCATAAAGGCTTTATAAAGTAAGACAAACACTCCTCGACTATTGGCCGAGGAGGTGGAAGCCGATTGTCGGTCAACAAAGTTTTGTACAATGCGGATCCAAGCATTAAATGACATAAAGTACTTGGATACATATAGTCACTACACATAATTCGTGATTTTAATATGGATATCGATCCTTAATTCGGCCACCCGTGCCCGCATTAAGGCTCGGGGGCTACTGGGCTTCGGGCTTATTATTTAAAAATATTAAAGGGGCACATCGATCCCCTGATCTGGTGTTGCCACCCGACCAGTGTCTCGGGGGCTACTGCATTGCCTGTCCAATGCAGAAAATTTTAAGTGCAATACAGTTGCCGAGGAGATTTTGATCCTCAGGTTGGTCGTCCACACCCAACCTGAGTCTCGAGGACTGAGCATGCCGCTTTTTGTGTCCCTAAGTATTCTGCCGAGCTAGGACTTGATCCTCAGGCCGATTTTGCAAATCAGCCTGAGTCTCAGCGGCTACTAGGATCAGCGGTCTTACGTCATCCTTCAGGTGCATCTCGGGTTTTAGACCGATACACACCTTGAGGGCTACTGGTTATATATCTCGGCAGAGAATAAATTGCACTAATAAAAAATATTGACAAAAAATCGGCCCACAGTCGGGTTGGTGCACCACCTCAGAAGCAGTCCGGCATAAATCTCGGGCACTAGTGGCTGGCTCCATAGAGGGCATTTCCAGCATTAAGCTCAGCTAAACTTCTTCAACTTTTTTGAACCAAGGTGACTTATGACAGTCCGGCGTTGGAGCTCGGATACAGTCCGACGTTGGAGCTCGGATACATTCCGGCGTTGGAGCTCGGAAGCGGTCTGGCATTGGTGCTCGTCTGCAAAAAATACCTCGAATGCAGTCCGGCGTTGGAGCTCGGACGCAAGAGGACACTGCCTCCCGGGAACAACTTCAAACCCAACGTGTGGCATAAAAATAACAAGGCATTGATAAAGGCCGGAAACTTAAAGGGGCTCCCTGGATACCCGACGTGTAAACTCGTCGAATGCATTTCGGCTATCCTCAAGATCGAAGATGAGAAGATTTATTAAACCAATTTTCAAGACCGACAACCGAAGATGAAGAACAGTTCGGAAGAATCGAGGAGCGTCCCTAACTTGAAGACCGGTTCAGGGGGCTACTGACGGTGTCCTGGACTAGGGGGTACTCACCACATCATCTCCCGATCTGTTAGATTGGGCCGAGGACCCCCATGGCCGTATACTGATGGGCCAGTTCGGACAGCTGCGGCATACATGGAAGATTCCACAAGACTTGGTGATCAAGACAAGGACTCCTCCCCACCGACGTATTCGGCTAGGACTCTTGTTATCCTAGGCCTCTGGTGTATTATATAAACCGAGGGCAGGCTAGTCGATAGATCATATACAACAATCATACCATAGGCTAGCTTCTAGGGTTTTAGCCTCTACAATCTAGTGGTAGATCAACTCTTGTACTACCCATATCATCAATATTAATCAAGCAAGACGTAGGGTTTTACCTCCATCAAGAGGGCCCGAACCTCGGTAAAACTTCATGTCCCCTGCCTCCTGTTACCATCGATCCTAGAAGCATAGTTCGGGACCCCCTACCCGAGATCCGCCGGTTTTGACACCGACATCGACCCTCCGCAGAAGATCCGTGGCTGTAAGTGCTTTACCTTCCTGCTCCTCAGATCCACATTAGGGTTTCTAGGTTTTTGCGTGTTCTTCATAGTTCATCACAGTTTCTTCGTAGTTCTTCCACTACAACTTCTTCTTGATCCAAAAAGAACACAGACTCGTGCGGTAGTTGTTTTGTACCCATTCTTGATACCAGTAAATCCCTTTTTCTGGTACAAAGACCTCATTAGAACTCATGAACTCATCTGTGCTAGATTTTTAGGTCTAGAATATTTTCCGTTTTTGAACGGCCATTTGATCCAAAATAATATCAAAATTTAGGAAACTTGTTTGCCTCAACACTTGGCCAATTCTGTTTGTGGTATTTTTCAAATATCCGTAGTCATGGCGGCTTATCACGCCGGCTTACTTTTCCCTTATATGACATTAGCCCTTACTTAAGTTGCCATTATTCATTTGCACCATCATCTTTTAACTTCACCATTGAATTAAGTCGGCACATTATTTTCTTTTCAGTTTGTCCTTTGATCATAATGTCGTCAAAAGCACCAAGAAGAAAAGGAGCACCACTAAGGACCTATTAAAGCTTGATGATGATTCTGAGTCGGAGGTAGCCCTTGACTCCCTTGGCCAGTTTTTTAATAACCTTATTGACACTGACTGTTGCCAGGACGACATGGGGGCCAGTCAGGCCGTAGAAGAAGAGGTAACTATTTCCTCTGACTCAGCCAATTTGCCAAGACAAAAACTTCGACTGGTAACCCGGAAAGTAAGGTTTCGCACCCTTTCACTTATTTGGACCCTCATTTTCTTTCGAAAAAGCAACAACATGAAAGCCGCCGTCAGGCCAAGAACGACGATGAACCGCCTTCCGTTTTACAACAAACTCCACGAAAGCGACAGAATGAGGTCTCTTTTATCTTCATCTTCTGCTTTTATTAATGAGTCTATTCTCTTGCATTACTAACTTTATTTTACCTTTGCAGGAGGTTTCTTGCTCTTCTAGCGACTCATCTCAGACGCAATTGCCGGCCTTCAAGACTGCCCCTAGGTAAGGAAAAAATCATCTTTCCTCTATGTCTTTAGAAACTACATCATTGCACTAATTGTCTCATAATATCTTTCTTAGTGGTCAAGCCAAGTCCAAGAAGGGCAAGGTGATTAAACCGGCGGAAAACCCGTCAGTTCTTGCACCTGAACCGGCCATGCCAACTTCTCCCCCTCAAACTGAAGCACCAGAAGACCCAGCTGTTGATACTCCATTGGACCCTCCTAAGCCGTCAGCTGATGATACTGTTGTTAACCACTCTACCGCCAGACCATCCGGTTCAGCTAACCCACCAACGTTTTATGATCATGACGTTCTGGTCACTGGCAGCAGATTTGTTGTGCCGGGTAATCCCACTATGCTAGTCAGGCATTCTGCCAAACAGGAGGCCTTGGAAAGGCAGAAAATACAGCTTGATATCTCTCGCTATACTCATCTGAACACTAGTGACATACTGTCCGGCTATCTCAGACATGTGCATTCCAGTCGTGAGTCGGAAATTGAAATGGTCAAGCAATTGCAGTTAAAGTATGAGGTATGTTTTCTGGCTTATTTATACTGTGTTATCCCCCAAGTCTTCAGATGATGATCCTGAATGATCTGTAGACTTTATGATATAGGTTGAAACTTTGCCTCTGAAAGCCCAATAGAGTAACATAAACTAGACCTGTAGTCCCCAAGGGCCGGCTCAATTTATCATAAATGAACCCGTACTTAACTTATAACTATCTTTTACTCGTCCCAATAAGTACTGCAATCCGGCTTAATCTTGAGAAACTTTCTGAATATCATGCATTAGCCCCCAAGTGCCGAGTGTTGTTACTTTGTAAAGCACTTGGGACTTGAAATATATAAGAGTCATAAAAAATTGTTTTGGCAGACATTAGCCCCCAAGTGTCAAGTGGTATTGCGGTGCATAGTACTTGAGACTTGAACCCTTATAACTTTTAGTTTAAGCCTTGATACACCTGTGTATGTTTTGTACAACGCCCTATCTGAATTGGGCTCTCAATTAACTGATGCAAAGACCCGACTGGCGGATCAAGAGGCGGAAATCAAGTTTGCTGACTCTAAACTCCAACTGAGTCTTTCTAAGACAGAAAAATTGAAGACCAGCTTGACGGCAAAGAAGAAATCTTGGGCCGAAGAAAAGACGTTGCTGATACAACATGCTGAAAAAGCTGAAGCGGGTCTTGACGAGGTTACCATGGAACTCACCGGCTTAAAGAACCGGGTGTCTCAAATGGTCTCCGCCATCTTTGGCAAGTCATCTATGTTAATCACTTATGCCTTCTTTTGACCTGGAATATAAGCCGCCTGCTGACTCTTTGTTTAAAAAACATTCGCAGGTCCACGAGGCAAAAATCTGAGCCAAGATAGTGTGACCAAACTGAAAGCGGTTTATACCTTAGTGGAGCAGTTGTATACTGGTGCTCAATGAGCACTTGTTGCTATCTCTCCTGCCAACCAAGGACCCAATCAGTTGAGCGATGTCTTGAAGAAATTGTCAATCTTACCCGCCAGGTTTGAAGAGGTCAAACGATCCTGTGCTAGAGCTGGAGCCCTGACTGCCCTGATCCGCTCCAAAGCCTGGGTGCCAGATCTAGACCCGGTGGATGTAGCTAAGGGGTACCCTACCGTGAAGGAAGACGGGACTCTATTTGAGCAGGATGACTTCATTGCCTGCATGAGGGGAGTTTGACCTCAAGCCACCGTTCTTGGAGATGAGACCAACATTGATAAATATCAGCCGGGTTTTGATTTGGAGAATAAGAAGATGGCGACTCCCTCTTATAAAGTGACGGATCTTATCCCGCCGTTTCGCCAACATACATTTTCTCCAGAGATTGACCCGACTGGCTTAATTGATGATGAGGCTGAGTTCATTGCTCTGAACAGCTTTGACTGGTCTAATTCCGGCTTTCAACCAGTGGAGGGAGATGAACCCGCCAGGGGGGAGTCGTAACCATCTGAACAATCATGCTTTTAGCTTAGGACCTGTCTTAAGACAGAGAAACAGTAACCTTTTGGGCTCTTAATGCCTTTTAATAGGTTAGTTTAAAAAACTGCACATTTTGCCTATGCCATCATGCATAAGATGCCATGTGTGACTCTTTGCTCCTGATGTCAATATATGCATCACATCTATGGTTACATCTGCAATGTTTTAACTTTTCTCCTACAAAAAATGAAAGAGCTGGTCTAGCGGTTTAACACCGACGGGTCAAAAACACCCGGTATATGTCTTTATTTGAAAAGATAAATAAGGCTAAGAAAACCTGTTTGTGAACAACACTGTCATACCTGTGTTTCTGGACTGCCGGTTTTCATGATCCAAATGATGAGGTTGATGATCCAATCTTTTTAGAAGTCAATGCTTCCATATACCTGATGACTAGTATGCCTTTGGAGGCTTATTGTCAAATAATCAAGCCGGCTTAAATAAAAACCATACTGATAATTTAAATTTGAGACCATAAAAAACCAGTAAGGCAAAATAGCAGATTTCAATGACATAAGTTTGGGGGTTTCTGATTCGAATACGATCAGTAAACCGGACCAAAGGGGTTAAGCTAAGATTCGAATACGATCATATAGCCCCTAGTGGCTTTGGCGTTGCGTCGATCAAGAGGGTATCGACAACTATGTTCTCTTTGGTTCGAATACGACCCATGTTTGAACAGGAAGCCCCCAAATGACCTTGAGAGGTTTTTAACGACCCTGATTCCAATACAATCCAAGTCGGACCCAAAAAGGGTTAAGCTATGATTCGAATACGATCAAGAAGCCCCCTTGTGAGTTTGGCTTTGAGCCGATCAAGAGGGTTACGACAGATATGTTCCCTTTCGTTCGAATACGACCTATGTCTGAACAGGAAGCCCCCAAGTGCTCATGAGATTTACAACTAGATTCGAATATGATCGTAAGCCGGACCAAAAAGGTTAAACTAGATTCAGATATGAACAACTCCTTAATAGTCATGTAAATAGTGAAAATAGTAAAGATCTATGATCGTTGAAGAGGAAAAAGGCAGAGGTCCTGCTTTATTACTTATCATAATATATACAACATCAAAGTATGTACATGACGAGAGCCGGTAGCTCAGGTGTAGTATGGCCGATGCTGAGCAATGTTCCACGGCCGGCGGGTCTCCTCCTCCGACTTACGTGAGTCTTTGTGCTCTCAAACGTCAATGAGGTAATATGACCCATTGTTTAAATTCTCACTGGCCACAAAAGGTCCTTCCTGGTGCGGGGATAGTTTGTGTGCATCCGACAGATCCTGAATGAGCCGGAGCACCAGGTCGCCTTCTTGAAAGGTCCTGGACACGACCCGGCGGCTGTGATAACGGCGCAGGTCATGTTGATAAATTGCTGATCGAGCCGCCACCAAGTCTCTCTCCTCATCTAACAAGTCAAGTGCATCTTGTCAGGCTTGTTCATTATTAGCTTCAACGTAAGCCGCCACGCGGGGCGAGTCATGACGGATGTCACTAGGCAGCACCGCTTCCGCTCCATAAACCATGAAAAAGGTGTATAACCTATAGACCTGTTAGGAGTGGTGTTGATACTCCACAACACCGAGGGTAATTCCTCTACCCAGCAACCTGGTGTCCGTTGTAAGGGAACCATAAGCCGGGGCTTGAGACCTTTTAAGATTTCCTGATTTGCTCTCTCAGCCTGACCATTTGATTGAGGGTGAGCTACGGAAGAAACATCAAGCCGGATATGCTCACGTTGACAAAACTCCTCCATAGCACCTTGGGACAAATTAGTGCCATTGTCAGTGATAATGCAGTGTGGAAAACCAAAGCGAAAGATCACCTTTTTCATGAACTGAACCGTCGTGGCTGCATCACACTTACTCACTGGCTCTGCCTCAACCCATATTGTGAATTTGTCAACTACCACTAAAAGATGTGTCTTTTTATCCTTAGACCTTTTGAAAGGTCCAACCATGTCAAGCCCCCAAACTGCAAATGGACAAGTGATTGGAATCATCGACAACTCTTGAGCCGGCACATGCGCTCGTCGTGCAAATTTTTGACATCCATCACACCTACTGACCAGATCCTCTGCATCAGCATGAGCCGTTAACCAGTAAAAACCATGACGAAAAGCCTTGGCCACAAGAGACTTTGACCCGGCATGATGAGCACAATCCCCTTCATGGATCTCACGAAGTATTTCTTGACCTTCTTTAGGAGAAATACAACGCCGAAACGCTCCAGTGATGTTGCGATGATACAACTCTCCGTCAGAAATCGTCATTGACTAGGACCGCCGGGTTATCTGTTGGGCCAGGGTCTCGTCTTCTGGCAGCCTAGAAATCGTCATGTAAGCCAGGAACGGTACTGTCCAATCCGGAATAACATGAGTAGCCGCCACTAACTGTGCCTCTGGGTCAGGAATGGCCAAATCTTCCTCTGTAGGCAACTTACCAGACGGGTTATGTAAAACATCCAAAAAGGTGTTAGGGGGTGAGGGAGTCCTGGATTAGGGGGTCTCCGGATAGCCAGACTATATCCTTTGGCCGGACTACTGGACTATGAAGATACGAGATTGAAGACTTTGTCCCATGTCCGGATGGGACTCTACTTGGCGTGGAAGGCAAGCTAGGCAATACGGATGTGTGTATCTCCTCCTTTGTTACTGACCTTGTGTAACCCTAGCCCCCTCCGGTGTCTATATAAACTGGAGGGTTTAGTCCGTAGGACAACAGACAATCATACCATAGGCTAGCTTCTAGGGTTTAGCCTCTTTGATCTCGTGGTAGATCAACTCTTGTAATACTCATATCATCAAGAACAATCAAGCAGGACGTAGGGTATTACCTCCATCAAGAGGGCCCGAACCTGGGTAAACATTGTGTCCCCTACCTCCTGTTACCATCCGCCTTAGACGCACAACTCGGGACCCCCTACCCGAGATCCACCGGTTTTGACACCGACATTGGTGCTTTCATTGAGAGTTCCACTGTGTTGTCACCATAAGGCTTGATGGCTCCTTCGATCATCGCTAGCGATGCGGTCCAGGGTGAGACTTTCCTCCCTGGATAGATCTTCGTATTCGGCGGCTTCGCACTGCGGGCCAATTCGCTTGGCCATCTGGAGCAGATCGAGAGCTACGCCCCTGGTCATCAAGTCAGGTTCGGAAACTTAAACTACACCGCCGATATCCGGGGAGACTTGATCTTTGACAGATTCGAGCCCATGTCGGGTACGCCGCATAGTCATGACGAGCATGACGTAACTCTGTCGTTGGACAATGTTTGGGAGATCGCATCCACAACCACTCCGACCGTTAGTCCAGAGCAAATCACGCCGTCCGAGAGGGGAGGGATAGACCCCGCCATGGAGGCCGCCCTCTCAGTGGCGATAGAGCCAGATACTGACTTCACCCCTTACGAGAGCCGTGTCACCGAACCACTGGGTTCATCTCCAGCCACGGACTCTGAGCCGCTCACATCTATGCCCATCAAATCCGACTGGGTGCCGATCATGGAGTCCACCTCCGCGGATATCTTTCAGCGCTCGCCCTTCGGCGACGTGCTAAATTCAATAAGGTCTCTCTCCCTGTCAGGAGAACCTTGGCCGAACTATGTCCGGATAGAATGTGATGCAGACGACGAAGAAATTCGCTGCCCACCCACCACCCACTTAGTAGCCACTGTCGATGACTTAACCGACATGCTCGCGTTCGACTCCGAAGAGTTCGACGATATGGACGACGAAGCCAAAGACGATCAGGAACCACCGCCCTCAGGGTGCTGGATCGCCACCTCATCATATGATATATACATGGTGGACACCCTGTAGGATCGAAAGTATGTCTAGAAGGGGGGGTGATTAGACTACTTGACCAAATAAAAATCTAGCCTTTTCCCAATTTTAGTTCTTGGCAGATTTTACCTATGTTAGCAATCTCCACACAATTCAAGCAAGCATGCAAAAGAGTATATGAGCAGCGGAAAGTAAAGCATGCAACTTGCAAGAATGTAAAGGGAAGGGTTTGGAGGATTCAAACGCAATTGGAGACACGGATGTTTTTGTCGTGGTTCCGATAGGTGGTGCTATCGTACATCCACGTTGATGGAGACTTCAACCCACAGAGGGTAACGGTTGTGCGAGTCCACGGAGGGCTCCACCCACGAAGGGTCCACGAAGAAGCAACCTTGTCTGTTCCTTCACGGCCGTCGCCCATGAAGGACTTGCCTCACTAGTGGTAGATCTTCACGAAGTAGGCGATCTCCTTGCCCTTACAAACTCCTTGGTTCAACTCCACAATCTTGTCGGAGGCTCCCAAGTGACACCTAGCCAATCTAGGAGACACCACTCTCCAAGAAGTAACAAATGGTGTGTTGATGATGAACTCCTTGCTCTTGTGCTTCAAATGATAGTCTCCCCAACACTCAACTCTCTCTCACAGGATTTGGATTTGGTGGAAAGAAGATTTGAGTGGAAAGCAACTTGGGGAAGGCTAGAGATCAAGATTCATATGGTTGGAATGGAATATCTTGACCTCAACACAAGTGTAGGTGGTTCTCTCTCAGAAAATGTGTATTGGAAGTGTAGGTATGTTCTGATGGCTCTCTCCACGAATGAAGAGTGGGTGGAGGGGTATATATAGCCTCCACACAGAATCTAACCGTTACACACAATTTGCCAAACTCGGTGGGACCGAATGGTTAAACTCGGTCGGACCGATTCAGCAAACCTAGTGACCGTTAGGATTTTCGGTGGGACTGAGATGCAACTCGGTAGGACCGATATGGTTAGGGTTAGGGCATAACGTAATCTCGGTGTGACCGATTACACAAACTCGGTGGGACCGATTTTGGTAATAAGCTAACCAGAGAGTTGGTCAGGTAAACTCGGTGGGACCGATTCGCTCATCTCGGTGAGACCGAAATGTTACAAAAGGGAAACAGAGAGTTTACATTGCAATCTCGGTGGGACCGATCGCTCATCTCGGTAAGACCGAAACGTTACGAAGGGAAACAGAGAGATTACAATCCCATCTCGGTGAGACCGAGATCCCTATCGGTGAAACCGAATTGCTAGGGTTTGTGGCAGTGGCTATGACATTTGAAACTCGGTGGCGCCGGATAGAAAGAATCGGTGGGGCCGAGTTTGACTTTTGGTTTAGGTCATATGTGGATGTGGGAAGGTAGTTGAGGGTTTTGGAGCATATCACTAAGCACTTTGAGCAAGCAAGCCATTAAGCAACACCTCATCCCTCCTTGATAGTATTGGCTTTTCCTATAGACTCAATGTGATCTTGGATCACTAAAATATAAAATGTAGAGTCTTGATCTTGAAGCTTGAGCCAAACTTTTTGTCCTTAGAATTTTGAGGGATCCACTTTCCTCATCCATGCCATGCCATTCATTGAGCTTTTCCTGAAATATTAATCTTGGAATAATGTTAGCTCAATGAGCTATATGTTGTTAGGAATTACCAAAACCACCCGGGGATAGTTGCACTTTCAATCTCCCCCTTTTTGGTAATTGATGACAACATATAGATCAAAGCTTCGACAAATGATAATAAGAGTGAAAGATATTGTCGCTTTGAGAAGTATGTGAAAAGCAAGAGCTCCCCCTAAATTTGTGCATATCTTAAGATTTGCTTTGGACTGCAAATGCACAATGAGTTAGGATCATGGGTTACTCTTCCATGTCACATACATCTTGGTGGAGCGCTCAAAATGATAAGAATTAAATACATGCACTCATCACCAAGCAAAGTGAATGATCATATAAGGATAAGTAAGATAATATCATCTAACAAGCATAAGTGTAGCTTATGATCAACCACATGATCATCAATGTCTCACAGATAATAGCATAGTATCTCAAGCAATCAAAAGACAAACAAAGTTCAACCACCAAAGCAAGAGAGAATAAAAAGCAACGCTCTCTCTCGAAGCCTATGATCTATACATTTTTCTCCCCCTTTGGCAACAAGTTACCAAAAAGTTCATAGAAAATGCATAGCACTAGAACGTCTCTCAGGCTTGGTCTTCAGGTGGTGGTGTCCGGAGAACTCCAAGGACGAAGGCTTCAGTCGAAGTAGACGGAGCTGATGGGGTAGGTGCTGGAGCTGGTGGCACTGAAGCTGTAGCTGGTGCAGATGAAGTGGCTCTAGTGTCCGGTACAGGCACTGCAGCAGATCTCTGAGCTCGAGGCACTCTGGCAAATGCATCAGTGGTTGTCTTGCCCTTCCTCTCCTGCATGTCATCCTGTAGCTGCTCCACAACAGACTGAATCTCAGTTACTTTGACATCTAAATCATAGAATTTTTGTTCCACGATTCTTTCCAGGCTCTCCTGGTTTTGAGTTAGGGTGGCCAACCCCTTCTCAATCCTCAGAGATGATGCTATCAAGTAACCAAGCTGGTCCTGCTTGCTTTTCAAAAAGTACTCAGATGCCTCCTCTTGAGTTGGCATCTTGGCAGCCTTCTCCATCTTTGCCTTCTCCTTCTTTGCTTGTGCTTGCACTGAGGAGGGTTCATCTTCATTCATCACAACTTGGTTGTCCTCGAAGTCAGGATAGATAGGCAAGTGTTCCTTATCCAACAAGTATGTGCCTGTGCCCATCTTTGAGTTTATCAACTCCTGGATCTGTGGGGCATATCCACAACTTCTTTTCTGGTCAGCTGCAGTCCTCTTGATAGTCTCAACTATAAGGCTCATGACCTTGAACTTCTGTGGCACATCAAATATATGTAGCAAGTTAATTGCATGCCCTCTGATCATGTTGTGGTCACCTGACTTGGGCAAAAGAGTGTGCCTTAGGATCCAGTTGATCGTTGGCAGTCCTGACAGAAGAAAATGGACTGACCCAAACTTGAAAGTCTCAAGAGCATCTTCAGGAATCTCCTTGTACATCTGTGACATAGAATTGTGATCCATCTTTTTCTTGGCATAAACATCCAAGTCATCTTCACTTTCCTTTGGGGCATTGATCAGATTGGCCCATTCCTCAATAGTTGATTGGTACCTTGTACCTTCAGACATCCATACTATCCTGCCATCTGGATAGAAGTGTGCTGTGGAGTAGAATTGCATTATGAGCTCCTCATTCCACTTTGTGAGCTTCTGCCCAACAAAGTCTGCAACTCCACAAGCACGGAAGCTGTCAAACACACCAGGATAGTGTTCCTCATTTTCCTTCATGTAGGTCCAGTTGACCCACCTCATATCACACACTATAGGCTTCTTGTCCAACAAAATTGTCTCATAGAAATCCTGCTGTTCCTTTGTGTGGAACCTGTAATCAACAGCAGTCCTTCTCCTTGTAGCATATGGGTCTGTCTCTCTCCATTTCCTCAGTCCTGAGTCTCTCCTGATCTTCATGTTCTCAGCCACAGGATGAGCATCATTGTGGTCTGGAATTTTTGGCTTCAATTTTCTCAGAACATGCTCTTCATCTTCTTCTTCAGCAACAGTCTCAGGCACTGGGGCCTTGTTCTTCTCAGCAGCTGGTATGTTTCTGGTATTTCTCTTTGGTGCAGTCTTGGGCTTGGAGGCAGCTTTGGGTGCTTCTTTGGGCTTTGATGATGCAGCCCCTGTCCTGATAGCATCACCCATAAGCTTCTGTGCCTTGGGTGCTGGTGCAGCAACCTCTTCTTCCTCTTCTTCTTCCATCATGGAAGCCTTTCCAATCACTCTGGCCATGGTCTTCTTGACCCTTTCCTTCCTTTTCTTTCCTTCTGCAGCAGGCTCTTTGGGTTGAGATTCCAAAGATGCTTGAGAGGATGCTCTGGCCTTAGACATTGGTTGTCTTCCTGCTGGCCTTTTGATCTTCATCCCTGGCTTAACTGCAGCTGAGCTGTACTCCTTCTTAACCACTTTCTTCTTTGATGTGGCCTCATCCTCAGTGGCCACATAGTCTTCATCCTCAGACTCTGAAGTTTTCTTCTTGCTTGCTCTAGTGGCAGCCTTTGGCAAATTGCTTGGGGTGCTCCTGCTACCATCATCTGAACTGCTAGAGGGACTAGTGCCCTCACTCAGGTGAACCTGCTCCTCTGACCTGTTCTGGCTGTCACTCTGGTCAGACATGTTGCAAACACTGACAGCAGACCCTGTGAATAGATATAGATGAGATAGAGTGGATGAGCATCACAAAATGCAGAGGTTTTTGCAAAAGAATGAGTCAAAAACTTAGTTTTAGTTTTCCACAGAAAGCATTTCGGATCAACCGATTTGCAAACTCGGTGATACCGAAGCAGCTGTTGGAACCTAAACTAGTGAACTCGGTCAGACCGAGTCACAGTTCGGTGGCACCGAGACTGCTAGGGTTTCACAAAGTCCTGAACTCGGTCACACCGATTTGCAATTCTCGGTCAGACCGAGAACCACATGTGCAATGGCCTTGGCCGAATCGGTGGAACCGAGTTCTGCAACCCGGTGGGTCCGAGATGGTTTCGGCGGAAACCTAACCCTAAATTTTCGATTCAACTCTAATCTACGGAGTGTTTTGACTGGATAGAAGCGTTTCAATCATGGTAAGAATCATAATGAACACAATGTGCTAGGAATCGGACGGGGATAGCACTGTGATCGAGTCCATACCCTAGTTCGGCGATGAACTCGCTACGGCGGCAACGGCGGGGAAGAATTCCGTTGACGGCGGCGGAGACCAGCGACAGGAGGCGGCTGGCGACGAGGAAGACGATCCGGAGACCCTGGAGGCAGAGCGAGCTATGCGCGGGCGAAGGGGTTTCGGAGAAATTTCCAAAATTTTGCCCGTGAGTATATATAGCCCGACCCTGTCGGTGTGACCGAGTGGAACAACTCGGTGGCACCGAGATGCATAACTGTTGACAGTTACAGCAACTCGGTGTGACCGAAAAGTTCAAATCGGTTGCACCGAGATTGAAAACCTAGATCGACTTAGTGATCTCGGTATGACCGAAATGGAGGAATCGGTCAGACCGAAACACACAAAGAAGTTTTGGAAGTTTAAGTCTATGACGAATCGGGGACTCCGAGTGCTCCTCACACAGAGTGGTTCGAATCTGACTTGATCAAATTTTGTGATGTAGCATGAATAGAGTTTGAGACGAGAAAAGCATAGATAGCTAGAGAGGGTTCTTAGGCATTCTTGTCCATCCACTTGGCAAAAGAAAAGAAAACCAATCAATCAAAACAACAAGTGGATGTCCTCGAATGAGTAAAATATGCAATCAACATGCTCACACAATAAAATGGCAATTGAAATATGTGGCAAAGCATGCACAACCAATTCTAGCATCTATCAAACAATTTGCGATGACTAGGTCATCTATATATGAGTATATTGACTTAGGAGTCAAATGAGAACATTTGATCATAGGTCATACTCATCGTTTAAGCACAAGTGGGGTTACCACTTTTACATAAAGCATTGTTGTGTTCACACCATTAGAGTTGCTTTAGCTCAATTCTTAGAGTAAAGCTCCCCCTAGATGTGAGATCCCCCCTAAGAGGGATGAACTAACCTTGGGTTTTGTCGATGATGACTTCATGTAGATGTTGAAGATGTGGATGCTCAATGTTGATGTAGATCATTTGGAGCTATCCATTGGAGTGAGTTGCACTTTCAATACCTACACGGGTTAGTCCCACAAGGAACAAACAAGGATATCCATAGACATAGAGTGATGCACACACAAGATGATGTCTATGAAAGCTTTTAGGTTACCTTGTCCCTTGTCTTACCAACAAGAGGGTTTGTGACTCCTTGAACTAGTGCAAGATGTGGAAGTTGATTGCACTTGTTCTTGCCAAGATGATAAGAGTGAAGTATGTTGGCGGAGTCACCCTCAAGAACTCTCTAGTTCTTCTTCTTCGGGATCCACACCATCTTGATGGGAATCCTCGGTGTTGTAGTTGTACTTGATGAAGTGGAACTTGAAGTAGTCTTGGGAACCCACTTGACCAAGGCCTTAGGAGCTTCTTCAAATGCATCAATTTCCTCTTGAAGCTTGTCCTTGCCTTTTTGCTTGTGGTCTTGTGGTGGAAGATCATCTTGAGCTTGTGTCCCTTTGAGAGAAGTAGGATCATACTTCTCTTGTTGAGGAACAAACTTCGTCTTGGGGTATTGATCTTCTTCCCACTCAACTCCATTGGCATTGAACTTTCGTTCAAAACCAACACCTTGATTCTTCCGGTGCCTTCCTTGCTTGCGTACAATTTCCTCGAATTGCTTACTTCCGGCAAGGCTCTTGTAAACACCTTTCTCTATAATTCCCTTCAATAAGCTATTTTCTTGCTCAAGTGTAACTTGGCTAAGAGAATCATTAGTGGAATCAAGAGAACTACTAGAAGCAACAATATTGGATTTAGCATGATTATTGTTACTACTAGAGGAAGAATCTTTCTTGTTCTTGTTACTAGACTTGACTTGAGGCATGTAAGTGGATAAGAGTAAACGCTTGGCAATGTAAGAAGAACTTTTCTTGCGAAGATCATCATTGATTGCTTTTAAGAACTCATGCTCTTGCTCAAGGTTGAGCTTTTCAAAGCGCAATTTCTCATGAGTCCTTAAAAGTTCTCGATGATCTCCTAAGATAGTTTCATGAGCTAACTTAAGAGTGTTTAGTTCTTTAGTTAGAGACTCAATCTTCTCCTTATCATTGTCATTCGTTTTATCTTGATTAGCATGATTAATTGACGTTTCATCATAGTATTCATCACTAGAGTTGTCAACAAGTAAATCATCATCACCTAACAAGTCATCTTCATCACTATTGAAATCAACATACTCGGGGTGTGATACCTTTGGGCCTTTAGCCATGAAGCATGTTCCAACTCCTTCATTTGGTGAGTCAAATATGTCGTAGGAGTTGGTTGTCACAAGTGCTAGACCGGCAACACCTTCATCTTGAGTATATTCGGAGTCGGAGTGATAGCTTCTCTCGGAGTGGTTGTCGGAGTCGGAGCCGGATACCCATTCACCAACATGAGCTTGATGTCTTCGTTTTGTGTAGCTCCTTGATGACTTGTCCTTTCTTTCCGAATCCTTGCTTCTCCGTGAGGGTCTTCGTTCATAACGATCATCTCTACTCCTTCTTTCTCTAGATGGTGATTCTTCTCTTCTACTTCTTCTCTTGGGAGAATCTTCTCTTCTCTTGTAGGGGGCCGTACACTCATTGGAATAGTGTCCGGGCCTTCCACAATTGTAGCAGTTTCGCTCTCGACTAGAAGATCTTTTGTCATTGTAGGACCTTGATTTGGAGCTTCTCTCTTTGCTTCTACTCTTGTAGAACTTGTTGAAGTTCTTCACCATTAAGCTCAATTCTTCATTGAAGGTTTGTTTCTCACTCGATGATGTGGGGGCTTCACATGAGGCTTTGTAAGCACCACTTGATTTGTTGTGAAGTTCCTCTTTATCCTTGAGTGACATCTCATGAGCAACAATTCTTCCGATGACTTCCGTTGGCTTGAGATCTTTGTAATTGGGCATCATTTGGATCAATGTGCACACGGTATCATATTTTCCATCCAAGGCTCTTAGGATCTTCTTGATGATGAATCTATCGGTCATCTCTTCACTCCCTAAGCCGGCAATCTCATTTGTGATAAGAGCAAGCCTAGAGTACATTTCAGCGACACCTTCACCATCCTTCATTTTGAACTTGTCAAGTTGACTTTGAAGCACATCCAACTTGGATTCCTTGACGGAGTCGGTACCTTCATGCATGTCAATCAAAGTATCCCAAATTTCCTTTGCATTCTCAAGACGGCTGATTTTGTTGAATTCTTCGGGGCACAATCCGTTGAAGAGGATATCACAAGCTTGAGCATTGTATTGTAGCATCTTCAACTCATCCGCGGTAGCTTCACGATTTGGTTCTTTCCCATCAAAGAATTCACCTTGCAAGCCAACACACACAATAGCCCAAACGGCGGGGTTATGTCCAAGAATATGCATTTTCATCTTATGCTTCCAACTAGCAAAATTAGTACCATCAAAGTAAGGACCTCTACGGTGATAATTTCCCTCGCTAGACGCCATACTCTCCTAGGTTGTGAAACCAAGGCTATGACCACCAAAAGCTATGGAAATCAAAGCAAATGGAGACCAAAGCTCTGATACCACTTGTAGGATCGAAAGTATGTCTAGAGGGGGGGTGATTAGACTACTTGACCAAATAAAAATCTAGCCTTTTCCCAATTTTAGTTCTTGGCAGATTTTAGCTATCTTAGCACAAGTCAAGCAATCTCCACACAATTCAAGCAAGCATGCAAAAGAGTATATGAGCAGCGGAAAGTAAAGCATGCAACTTGCAAGAATGTAAAGGGAAGGGTTTGGAGGATTCAAACGCAATTGGAGACACGGATGTTTTTGTCGTGGTTCCGATAGGTGGTGCTATCGTACATCCACGTTGATGGAGACTTCAACCCATGGAGGGTAACGGTTGCGCGAGTCCACGGAGGGCTCCACCCACGAAGGGTCCACGAAGAAGCAACCTTGTCTATTCCATCACGGCCGTCGCCCACGAAGGACTTGCCTCACTAGCGGTAGATCTTCACGAAGTAGGCGATCTCCTTGCCCTTACAAACTCCTTGGTTCAACTCCACAATCTTGTCGGAGGCTCCCAAGTGACACCTAGCCAATCTAGGAGACACCACTCTCCAAGAAGTAACAAATGGTGTGTTGATGATGAACTCCTTGCTCTTGTGCTTCAAATGATAGTCTCCCCAACACTCAACTCTCTCTCACAGGATTTGGATTTGGTGGAAAGAAGATTTGAGTGGAAAGCAACTTGGGGAAGGCTAGAGATCAAGATTCATATGGTTGGAATGGAATATCTTGACCTCAACACAAGTGTAGGTGGTTCTCTCTCAGAAAATGTGTATTGGAAGTGTAGGTATGTTCTGATGGCTCTCTCCACGAATGAAGAGTGGGTGGAGGGGTATATATAGCCTCCACACAGAATCTAACCGTTACACACAATTTGCCAAACTCGGTGGGACCGAATGGTTAAACTCGGTCGGACCGATTCAGCAAACCTAGTGACCGTTAGGATTTTCGGTGGGACTGAGATGCAACTCGGTAGGACCGATATGGTTAGGGTTAGGGCATAACGTAATCTCGGTGTGACCGATTACACAAACTCGGTGGGACCGATTTTGGTAATAAGCTAACCAGAGAGTTGGTCAGGTAAACTCGGTGGGACCGATTCGCTCATCTCGGTGAGACCGAAATGTTACAAAAGGGAAACAGAGAGTTTACATTGCAATCTCGGTGGGACCGATCGCTCATCTCGGTAAGACCGAAACGTTACGAAGGGAAACAGAGAGATTACAATCCCATCTCGGTGAGACCGAGATCCCTATCGGTGAAACCGAATTGCTAGGGTTTGTGGCAGTGGCTATGACATTTGAAACTCGGTGGCGCCGGATAGAAAGAATCGGTGGGGCCGAGTTTGACTTTTGGTTTAGGTCATATGTGGATGTGGGAAGGTAGTTGAGGGTTTTGGAGCATATCACTAAGCACTTTGAGCAAGCAAGCCATTAAGCAACACCTCATCCCTCCTTGATAGTATTGGCTTTTCCTATAGACTCAATGTGATCTTGGATCACTAAAATATAAAATGTAGAGTCTTGATCTTGAAGCTTGAGCCAAACTTTTTGTCCTTAGAATTTTGAGGGATCCACTTTCCTCATCCATGCCATGCCATTCATTGAGCTTTTCCTGAAATATTAATCTTGGAATAATGTTAGCTCAATGAGCTATATGTTGTTAGGAATTACCAAAACCACCCAGGGATAGTTGCACTTTCACACCCCCAAAGAGGGTGGCGATCGAGACCGCGAGGATGACCCGGCACTCTGAAAGCTCTGAAGTTTCGTGGCCATACATTGTGGCACAAGCAGCCGCTGTCTTGACGGGTAGCTAGAGCGACCAGTAACGCTTATTAGTCTTGCCTAGCCAATTGAGTGATACCTGACACATGATACTCCATGGATGCATCAACTTCTGTGTATCAGATATTTATTGATTATGGCTTTATTGACTCCTTGTGTCACATAACAAGTATGCTATTCTCTCCTAAATTACAAGTTGGACATAAAGAGGTTGATTATTATCGCAGCTGGGATTCATTGGCTTGGAAAAGTGCAATTTATAGGTATCTATTCTGGCACAATTCCGAAATGTCCACTCACTTCACGAGAGTTTCCAAATTATATACTAATATTGCAGGTCAAGTAAATTCTCCAGCGGACACGATGAAAGAGCACTTGCCTGGCTCACACCCATCCGAACCTGGAGCGTTTGCTACCTCGTGGCCCCGTGGCCCGACCGTGACCATCCTCTGCTATATGGAGGTCTTTCGATGGAAAAAAAATCATAAGCCATCTTATCGGACGAAACTCCGCCGCCACGAGGCGAAACCTTGGTGGAACCAATCTAGGGCTCTGGCGGAGCTGTTCTGCCAGGGAAACTTCCCTCCCGGAGGGGGAAATCATCGCCATCGTCATCACCAACGCTCCTCTCATCAGGAGAGGGCAATCTCCATAAACATCTTCATCAGCACCATCTCATCTCAAAACCCTAGTTCATCTCTTGTATCCAATTCTTGTCTCCAAGTCCGGGATTGGTGCTAGTAGGTTGCTAGTAGTGTTAATTACTCCTTGTAGTTGATGCTAGTTGGTTTAATTGGTGGAAGATCATATGTTCAGATCCTATATGCATATTAATACCCTTTGATTATGAACATGTTTATGCTTTGTGAGTAGTTACTTTTGTTCCTGAGGACATGGGAGAAGTCTTGCTATTAGTAGTCATGTGAATTTGGTATTCGTTTGATATTTTGATGAGATGTATGTTGTCTCTCCTCTAGTGGTGTTATGTGAACGTCGACTACATGACACTTCACCATTATTTGGGCCTAGAGGAAGGCATTGGGCAGTAATAAGTAGATGATGGGTTGCTAGAGTGACAAAAGCTTAAACCCTAGTTTATGCGTTGCTTCGTAAGGGGCTGATTTGGATCCATATGTTTCATGCTATGTTTAGGCTTAGCTTAATACTTATGTTGTAGTTGTGGATGCTTGCAATAGAGGTTAATCATAAGTGGGATGCTTGTCCAAGTAAGGGCAGTACCCAAGCACCGGTCCAACCACATACCAAATTATCAAAGTACCGAACGCGAATCATATGAACGTGATGAAAACTAGCTTGACGATATTCCCATGTGTCCCCGGGAGCACTTTACATCTTATAAGAGTTTGTACAGGCTTGTCCTTTGCTACAAAAAGGATTGGGCCCCCTTGCTGCATGAACTCATAGATGGATCTTGGTGAAAACGTAGGATTTTTTTTTGTTTTCTGCAACATTCCCCAACAGTGGCATCATGAGCTAGGTCTATGCGTAGTTCTCTTTGCACGAGAAGAACACAATTTGTTGTGGGCGTAGATGTTGTCAACTTTCTTGCCGCTACTAGTCTTATTTTGCTTCAGCGGTATTGTGGGATGAAGCGGCCCGGACCAACCTTACACATACGCTTACGTGAGACCGGTTCCACCGACTGACATGCACTAGTTGCATAAGGTGGTTGGCGGGTGTCTGTCTCTCCCACTTTAGTTGGACCGGATTCGACGAAAAGGGTCCTTATGAAGGGTAAATAGAAGTTGAAAAATCATGTTGTGGATTTAATGTAGGTAACAAAACGTTCTTGCTAGAACCCTCTTGCAGCCACGTAAACTTGCAACAACAATTAGGACGTCAACTGTGTTTTGTAGCAAGTGTTCTGTGATGTGATATGGCCAAAGTTGTGATGAATGATGAATAATATATATGTGATGTATGAGATCATGTTCTTGTAATAGGAATCACGACTTGCATGTCGATGAGTATGACAACTGGTAGAAGCCATAGGAGTTGTCTTTATTTTTTGTATGACCTGCGTGTCATTGAGAAACGCCATGTAAATTACTTAGTTTATTGCTAAACGTGTTAGCCATAGTAGTAAAAATAGTTGGCGAGCAACCTCATGGAGACACAATGATGGAGATCATGATGATGGAGATCATGGTGTCATGCCGGTGACAAGATGATCATGGAGCCCCAAGATGGAGATCAAAGGAAGCTATATGATACTGGCCATATCATGTCACTATTATTTGATTGCATGTGATGTTTATCATGTTTTTGAATCTTGTTTACTTAGAACAACGGTAGTAAATAAGATGATCCCTCATAATAATTTCAAGAAAGTGTTCCCCTAACTTGCACCGTTGCGACATCTTGTTTAGAAGCACCACGTGATGATTGGGTGTGATAGATTCCAACGCTCACATACAACGGGTGTAAGACAGATTTTACACATGCAAACACTTAGGTTGACTTGACGAGCCTAGCATGTACAGACATGGCCTCGGAACACAGAAGACTGAAATGTCGAGCATGAGTCGTATAGAAGATACGATTAACATGAAGATTTCACCGATGTTGACTAGTCCGTCTCACATGATGATCGGACATGGCCTAGTTAACTCGGATCATGTTATACTTAGATGACTGAGGATGTCTATCTAGTGGGAGTTCATTGAATAATTTTTAGATGAACTTAATTATCATGAACTTAGTCTAAAATCTTTACAACATGTATTGTAGATCAATGGCCAACGTGTCCTCAACTTCAACGCGTTCCTAGAGAAAACCAAGCTGAAAGACGATGGCAGCAACTTACGGACTGGGTCCGGAGCCTGAGGATCATCCTCATAGCTGCCAAGAAAGATTATGTCCTACAAGCACCGCTAGGTGAAACACCTGCCTCTCCCTCAGAACAAGACGTTATGAACGCTTGGCAGACAAGTACCGATGACTACTCGATAGTTCAGTGTGCCATGCTTTACGGCTTAGAATCGGGACTTCAACGACGTTTTGAACGTCATGGAGCATATGAGATGTTCCAGGAGTTGAAGTTAATATTTCAAGCAAATGCCTGGATTGAGAGATATGAAGTCTCCAATAAGTTCTATAGCTGCAAGATGGAGGAGAACAGTTCTGTCAGTGAGCATATACTCAAAATGTCTGGGTATAATAATCACTTGATTCAATTGGGAGTTAATCTTCCAGATGATTGCGTCATTGACAGAATTCTCCAATCACTGCCACCAAGCTACAAGAGCTTCGTGATGATCTATAATATGCAAGGGATGAATAAGACTATTCCCGAGCTCTTCGCAATGCTGAAAGCTGCGGAGGTAGAAATCAAGAAGGAGCATCAAGTGTTGATGGTCAACAAGACCACTAGTTTCAAGAAAAAGGGCAAAGGGAAGAAGAAGGGGAACTTCAAAAAGAACAAGCAAGTTGCTGCAGGCAAGAGAAGAACCCAAACCTGGACCTAAGCCTGAAACTGAGTGCTTCTACTGCAAGCAGACTGGTCACTGGAAGCGGAACTGCCTCAAGTATTTGGCGATAAGAAGGATGGCAAGGTGAACAAAGGTATATGTGATATACATGTTATTGATGTGTACCTTACTAATGCTCGTAGTAGCACCTGGGTATTTGATACTGGTTCTGTTGCTAATATTTGCAACTCGAAACAGGGACTAAGGATTAAGCGAAGATTGGCTAAGGACGAGATGACGATGCACGTGGGAAATGGTTCCAAAGTCGATGTGATCGCAGTCGGCACGCTACCTCTACATCTACCTTCGGGATTAATATTAGACCTAAATAATTGTTATTTGGTGCCAGCGTTAAGCATGAACATTATATCTGGATCTTGTTTGATGTGAGACGGTTATTCATTTAAATCAGAGAATAATGGTTGTTCTATTTACATGAGTAATATCTTTTATGGTCATGCACCCTTAAAGAGTGGTCTATTCTTATTAAATCTCGATAGTAGTGACACACATATTCATAGTGTTGAAACCAAAAGATGCAGAGTTGATAATGATAGTGCAACTTATTTGTGGCACTACCGTTTGGGTCATATCGGTATAAAGCACATGAAGAAACTCCATACTGATGGCTTTTGGAACCACTTGATTATGAATCACTTGGTACTTGCGAACCGTGCCTTATGGGTAAGATGACAAAAACACCGTTCTCCGGTACTATGGAGAGAGCAACAGATTTGTTGGAAATCATACACACAGATGTATGTGGTCCGATGAATGTTGAGGCTCGTGGCGGATATCGTTATTTTCTCACCTTCACAGATGACTTAAGCAGATATGGGTATATCTACTTAATGAAACACAAGTCTGAGACGTTTGAAAAGTTCAAAGAATTCCAGAGTGAAGTTGAAAATCATCGTAACAAGAAAATAAAATTCCTATGATCTGATTCGTGGAGGAGAATATTTGAGTTACGAATTTGGCACACACTTAAGAAAATGTGGAATAGTTTCACAACTGATGCCGCCTGGAACACCTCAGCGTAATGGTGTGTCCGAACGTCGTAATCGCACTCTATTAGATATGGTGCAAACTATGATGTCTCTTACTGATTTACCGCTATCATTTTGGGGCTATGCTTTAGAGACTGCCGCATTCACTTTAAATAGGGCACCATCGAAATCCGTCGAGACGACACCATATGAATTATGGTTTGGGAAGAAACCTAAGCTGTCGTTTCTAAAAGTTTGGGGATGCGATGCTTATGTCAAGAAACTTCAACCTGAAAAGCTCGAACCCAAGTCGGAAAAAATGCGTCTTCATAGGATACCCTAAAGAAACTATTGGGTATACCTTCTACCTCAGATCCGAAGGCAAGATCTTTGTTGCCAAGAATGGATCCTTTCTAGAGAAAGAGTTTCTCTCGAAAGAAGTAAGTGGGAGGAAAGTAGAACTTGATGAAGTATTACCTCTTGAACCAGAAAGTGGCGCAACTCAAGAAAATGTTCCTGAGGTGCCTGCACCGACTAGAGAGGAAGTTAATGATGATGATCATGAAACTTCAGATCAAGTTGCTACTGAACTTCGTAGGTCCACAAGGACACGTTCAGCACCAGAGTGGTACGGCAACCCTGTCCTGGAAATCATGTTGTTAGACAACGGTGAACCTTCGAACTATGAAGAAGCGATGGCGGGCCCGGATTCCGACAAATGGCTGGAAGCCATGAAATCCGAGATAGGATCCATGTATGAAAATGAAGTATGGACTTTCACTGACTTGCCTGATGATCGGCGAGCCATAGAAAATAAATGGATCTTTAAGAAGAAGACAGACGCAGATGGTAATGTGACCATCTATAAAGCTCGACTTGTCGCTAAGGGTTATCGACAAGTTCAAGGGGTTGACTACGATGAGACTTTCTCACCGGTAGCAAAGCTGAAGTCCGTCCGAATCATGTTAGCAATTGCCGCATTCTATGATTATGAGATATGGAAAATGGACGTCAAAACGGCATTCCTTAATTGTTTCCTTAAGGAAGAATTGTATATGATGCAGCCGGCAGGTTTTGTCGATCCTAAGAATGCTGACAAGGTGTGCAAGCTCCAATGCTCGATTTATGGGCTGGTGCAAGCATCTCGGAGTTGGAACTTTTGCTTTGATGAGATGATCAAAGCGTTTGGGTTTATGCAGACTTATGGAGAAGCCTGCGTTTACAAGAAAGTGAGTGGGAGCTCTGTAGCATTTCTCATATTATATGTAGATGACATACTTTTGATGGGAAATGACATAGAGCTTTTGGACATCATCAAGGCCTACTTGAATAAGAGTTTTTCAATGAAGGACCTTGGAGAAGCTGCTTATATATTAGGCATCAAGATCTATAGAGATAGATCAAGACGCCTCATAGGTCTTTCACAAAGCACATACCTTGATAAGATATTTAAGAAGTTCAATATGGATCAGTCTAAGAAGGGGTTCTTGCCTGTGTTGCAAGGTGTGAAATTGAGCTCAGCTCAATGTCCAACCACGGCAGAAGATATAGAAGAGAAGAGTGTCATCCCCTATGCCTCAGCCATAGGGTCTATTATGTATGCCATGTTGTGTACCAGACGTCACTAGTGCAGAACCGGGCAATAGCATCGGTTCGTAAGGCCCTTTAGTGCCGGTTCCATAACCGGCACTCAAGTGTGGTCACTAAAAGCCCCCCCCCTTTAGTACCGGTTCAGCACGAACCGGTGCTAAAGGGCAACCACGTGGCACGAGCCAGCTCCGGGGGCCGGGAGCCCTTTAGTACCGGTTGGTAACACCAACCGGTACTAAAATGTTTGGGGGGTTTTTGGTTTTATGATTTCTTTTTCATTTAATTTTGTGTCTTCCATTTTAATTCTTTTTGGTTTGCTGGTATTTTACGATACTACACATTGTACACGTTATGCACATATATATATATAAATAGAATTTATAGTAGAACCAATCATATATATATCATCAATGTCTCACAAACCACCATATTAATTCACACATACACACATGTATAGCTATATACAATTTCTCCTACATATGCATGTTGCCTTCGAAGCCAGTGGCATTAGCCTAATTGGTGCCTTCGGAGCACGATGACAATTGGAAGTGGTTCATGACCTGGTCGATGGGGGCGGTAGCGGGTAATAGTATTCTCCCTTCGGATTTATGACCTAGTCGAGCAAAAATCCCGCTATTTCCTCTTGAAGTGCTTCTACGCGCTCCGTTTCTAGGAGCTTGTCCCGCACCTCTTTGAACTGTTAAGAAGGATATCAATATGCATGTGTATTAGTTGTGTGAATAGATATTGATAATGGTGTAAAAATTGTGAATAGTGTTCTGACAAGCGTACCCATTCATGTCTTTGAGATCTGCTCCTTTTGGACGCCATCATGCGAATGTTCTCGCAAACGCATAATGCACACAGATCAGTCCCCTGCGCCTGCTTCAGGGCCTTTATTACGAGAATGGAATTTAATTTGATTAGATAATAATTAATCAAGCATGATAATTAAAGAGATGGCAACTAGCTAGCTAGCTAGTACTACTTAATTACTTACCTTGGGTCGAAACCATTTCAGCTGTCATTTCCATTCACCTTCTGTGACGCTAATGAACCTTGCCCAAGCCCTGCCCGCCGAGAAAGAAAATGAATAAAGGGGTTATTAAATAGTTCATATCATGAAATGACGAACTAAATAGGCCGAGATATATAGTTAATAATGATTGAAATTACCTGTTGACTATCCCAAACAAGATGTTATAGTTACTATTTGCTTTGAGTAGTGAGTCCAGTATTTGAACTATTCCGGCGTCAACTTTAATGATACACAAGATCTAGTGAAATCTGCATGCACACACGTTTGCATGTCTTAATTAAGCGGGCATATGTAAGCAAAAACATGTAGCTAGCTAGTAGGCAAAAACAGAGAATTTCTAGTACAAGAAAGTGTGACTCACTTGAAGATGTAGGAAATTAGTATATCTTCATTGTATTTGAGGCGCTTCAAGAACTCTAGCATGCTGTCCTCTACCTGCTTTTCATAATGCTTGTTTGTTTTCCATGTGTATTCATTAACGGTGTTTGGGTCAATGAACCCAATGCCATAGTGTCCACATTTTCTCATTTCATACATCTTCATCCTGCATAATACCACAGAAAAGAATATAGTGAGGATAATTACAGGTAATGATTGATCAAAAGGATCTCTACAACTAGCTTGAGACTTAAATTACAGAAAGAAATCACTTACAGACAATAGCAACTGACGATAGATTTGTCGAGTGCGTCTTGATTGTATAACTGAAACAGTTCAGAATACTCAACGGTCACAACATTCTCATGGTAGTAATGATCCTTCTTGACTTGCACCATGAGGGACTCTCGATCGGATCTCTTGGTAATGTCCACGTACCATTGATGCAATTCATACATTCTCGTTGGGAGCTTCTTGACCTCTTCTTGCTTGACCAAAGGTGGGCCCCATGCATATTTCCGTTTTATTTCCTCCTCTGTAAGCACAGGCATGTCCTCGATCTCGAGGAGTTGTCCAACAGTGATGTTGAGAGTTTCAGCCTGCATTATATGCTCCTGGGTTATTACTGTTGGCTTTTGTAGTAATTTCAAAAAAATTCCTACGCACACGCAAGATCATGTGATGCATAGCAACGAGAGGGGAGAGTGTTGCCTACGTACCCACACAGACCGACTGCGGAAGCGTTGACGCAACGTAGAGGAAGTAGTCGTACGTCTTCACGATCCAACCGATCAAGTACCGAAACTACGGCACCTCCGAGTTCGAGCACACGTTCAGCTCGATGACGATCCCCAGACTCCGATCCAGCAAAGTGTCGGGGAAGAGTTCCGTCAGCACGACGGCGTGGTGACGATTTTGATGCACTACAGCAGCAGGGCTTCGCCTAAACTCCGCTACAGTATTATCGAGGAATATGGTGGCTGGGGGCACCGCACACGGCTAAGGAATAAATCACGTGGATCAACTTGTGTGTTCTAGGGTGCCTCTACCTCAGTATATAAAGGACTAGAGGGGGGAGGCTGGCCGGCCAAAGTGTGGCGCGCCAGGAGAGTCCTACTCCCTCTGGGAGTAGGATTGCCCCCCCCCCCAATCCTAGTTGGAATAGGATTCCTTGAGGGGGGGAAGAGAGAGAGGGGGCCGGCCACCTCTCCTAGTCCTAATAGGACTAGGGGAAGGGGGGAGGCGCACAGCCACCTTGGGCTGCCCCTTTCTCCTTTCCACTAAAGCCCACTAAGGCCCATATAGCTTCCGGGGGGGGGGGGTCCGGTAACCTCCCGGTACTCCGGTAAAATCCCAATTTCACCCGGAACACTTCCGATATCCAAACATAGGCTTCCGATATATCAATCTTTATGTCTCGACCATTTCGAGACTCCTCGTCATGTCCGTGATCACATCCGGGACTCCGAACAACCTTCGGTACATCAAAATGCATAAACTCATAATATAACTGTCATCGTAACCTTAAGCATGCGGACCCTACGGGTTCCAGAACAATGTAGACATGACCGAGACACGTCTCCGGTCAATAACCAATAGCGGGACCTAGATACCCATATTGGCTCCTACATATTCTACGAAGATCTTTATCGGTCAGACCGCATAACAACATACGTTGTTCCCTTTGTCTTCGGTATGTTACTTGCCCGAGATTCGATCATCGGTATCCAATACCTAGTTCAATCTCGGTACCGGCAAGTCTCTTTACTCGTTCCGTAATACATCATCTCACAACTAACTTATTAGTTGCAATGCTTGCAAGGCTTATGTGATGTGCATTACCGAGAGGGCCCAGATATACCTCTCCGACAATCGGAGTGACAAATCCTAATCTTGAAATACGCCAACCCAACATCTACCTTTGGAGACACCTCTAATGCTCCTTGATAATCACCCAGTTACGTTGTGACGTTTGGTAGCACCCAAAGTGTTCCTTCGGCAAACGGGAGTTGCATAATCTCATAGTCATAGGAACATGTATAAGTCATGAAGAAAAAGCAATAGCAACATACTAAACGATCGGGTGCTAAGCTAATGAAATGGGTCATGTCAATCAGATCATTCAACTAATGATGTGACCTCGTTAATCAAATAACAACACTTTGTTCATGGTTAGGAAACATTACCATCTTTGATTAACGAGCTAGTCAAGTAGAGGCATACTAGTGACACTAAGTTTGTCTATGTATTCACACATGTATTATGTTTCCGGTTAATACAATTCTAGCATGAATAATAAACATTTATCATGATATAAGGAAATAAATAATAACTTTATTATTGCCTCTAGGGCATATTTCCTTCAGTCTCCCACTTGCACTAGAGTCAATAATCTAGATTACATAGTAATGATTCTAACACCCATGGAGCCTTGGTGTTGATCATGTTTTGCTCGTGGAAGAGGCTTAGTCAACGGGTCTGCAACATTCAGATCCGTATGTATCTTGCAAATCTCTATGTCTCCCACCTGGACTAGATCCCAGATGGAATTGAAGCGTCTCTTGATGTGCTTGGTTCTCTTGTGAAATATGGATTCCTTTGCCAAGGCAATTGCACCAGTATTGTCACAAAAGATTTTCATTGGACCCGATGCACTAGGTATGATACCTAGATCGGATATGAAATCCTTCATCCAGACTGCTTCATTTGCTGCTTCCGAAGCAGCTATGTACTCCGCTTCACATGTAGATCCCGCTACGACGCTTTGTTTAGAACTGCACCAACTGACAGCTCCACCGTTCAATGTAAACACGTATCCGGTTTGCGATTTAGAATCGTCCGGATCAGTGTCAAAGCTTGCATCAACGTAACCATTTACGACGAGCTCTTTGTCACCTCCATATACGAGAAGCATATCCTTAGTCCTTTTCAGGTATTTCAGGATGTTCTTGACTGCTACCAGTGACCCACTCCTGGATTACTTTGGTACCTCCCTGCTAAACTTATAGCAAGGCATACATCAGGTCTGGTACACAGCATTGCATACATGATAGAGCCTATGGCTGAAGCATAGGGAACATCTTTCATTTTCTCTCTATCTTCTGCAGTGGTCGGGCATTAAGTCTTACTCAATTTCACACCTTGTAACACAGGCAAGAATCCTTTCTTTGCTTGATCCATTTTGAACTTCTTCAAAATCTTGTCAAGGTATGTGCTTTGCGAAAGTCCAATTAAGCGTCTTGATCTATCTCTATAGATCTTTATGCCTAATATGTAAGCAGCTTCACCGAGGTCTTTCATTGAAAAACTCTTATTCAAGTATCCCTTTATGCTATCCAGAAATTCTATATCATTTCCAATCAGCAATATGTCATCCACATATAATATCAGAAATGCTACAGAGCTCCCACTCACTTTCTTGTAAATACAGGCTTCTCCGAAAGTCTGTATAAAACCAAATGCTTTGATCACACTATCAAAATGTTTATTCCAACTCCGAGAGGCTTGCACCAGTCCATAAATGGATCGCTGGAGCTTGCACACTTTGTTAGCTCCCTTTGGATCGACAAAACCTTCCGGTTGCATCATATACAACTCTTCTTCCAGAAATCCATTCAGGAAATGCAGTTTTGACATCCATCTGCCAAATTTCATAATCATAAAATGCGGCAATTGCTAACATGATTCGGACAGACTTAAGTATCACTACGGGTGAGAAAGTCTCATCGTAGTCAACCCCTTGAACTTGTCGAAAACCTTTTGCGACAAGTCGAGCTTTGTAGACAGTAACATTACCATCAGCGTCAGTCTTCTTCTTGAAGATCCATTTATTCTCAATTGCTTGCCGATCATCAAGCAAGTCAACCAAAGTCCATACTTTGTTCTCATACATGTATCCCATCTCAGATTTCATGGCTTCAAGCCATTTTGCGGAATCTGGGCTCACCATCGCTTCTTCATAGTTCGTAGGTTCATCATGATCTAGTAGCATGATTTCCAGAACAGGATTACCGTACCACTCTGGCGCGGATCTTACTCTGGTGGATCTACGAGGTTCAGTAGTATCTTGATCTAAAGTTTCATGATCATCATCATTAGTTTCCTCACTTATTGGTGTAGGTGTCGCAGAAACAGTTTTCTGTGATGTACTACTTTCCAATAAAGGAGCAGGTACAGTTACCTCGTCAAGTTCTACTTTCCTCCCACTCACTTCTTTCGAGAGAAACTCCTTCTCTAGAAAGGATCCATTCTTAGCAACGAATGTCTTGCCTTCGGATCTGTGATAGAAGGTGTACCCAACAGTCTCCTTTGGGTATCCTATGAAGGCACATTTCTCCGATTTGGGTTCGAACTTATCAGGTTGAAGCTTTTTCACATAAGCATCACAGCCCCAAACTTTAAGAAACGACAACTTTGGTTTCTTGCCAAACCACAGTTCATAAGGCGTCGTCTCAACGGATTTTGATGGTGCCCTATTTAACGTGAATGCGGCCGTCTCTAAAGCATAACCCCAAAATGATAGCGGTAAATCAGTAAGAGACATCATAGATCGCACCATATCTAGTAAAGTACGATTACGACGTTCGGACACACCATTACGCTGTGGTGTTCCGGGTGGCGTGAGTTGCGAAACTATTCCACAATTTTTCAAATGTACACCAAACTTGTAACTCAAATATTCTCCTCCACGATCAGATCATAGAAACTTTATTTTCTTGTTACGATGATTTTCAACTTCACTCTGAAATTCTTTGAACTTTTCAAATGTTTCAGACTTATGTTTCATTAAGTAGATATACCCATATCTGCTTAAGTCATCTGTGAAGGTGAGAAAATAACGATATCCGCCACGAGCCTCAATATTCATCGGACCACATACATCGGTATGTATGATTTCCAACAAATCTGTTGCTCTCTCCATAGTACCGGAGAACGGTGTTTTAGCCATCTTGCCCATGAGGCACGGTTCGCAAGTAGCAAGTGATTCATAATCAAGTGGTTCCAAAAGTCCATCAGTATGGAGTTTCTTCATGCGCTTTACACCGATATGACCTAAACGACAGTGCCACAAATAAGTTGCACTTTCATTATCAACTCTGCATCTTTTGGTTTCAACATTATGAATATGTGTATTACTACTATCGAGATTCATCATAAATAGACCACTCTTCAAAGGTGCATGATCATAAAAGATATTACTCATATAAATAGAACAACCATTATTCTCTGATTTAAATGAATAACCGTCTCGCATCAAACAAGATCCAGATATAATGTTCATGCTCAACGCTGGCACCAAATAACAATTATTTAGGTCTAATATTAATCCCGAAGGTAGATGTAGAGGTAGCGTGCCGACCGCGATCACATTGACTTTGGAACCGTTTCCCACGCGCATCGTCACCTCGTCCTTTGCCAATGCCCGCTTATTCCGTAGTCCCTGTTTCGAGTTGCAAATATTAGCAACAGAACCAGTATCAAATACCCAGGTGCTACTGCGAGCTCTAGTAAGGTACACATCAATAACATGTATATCACATATACCTTTGTTCACCTTGCCATCCTTCTTATCCGCCAAATACTTGGGGCAGTTCCGCTTCTAGTGACCAGTCTGCTTGCAGTAGAAGCACTCAGTTTCAGGCTTAGGTCCAGACTTGGGTTTCTTCTCTTGAGCAGCAACTTGCTTGCTGTTCTTCTTGAAGTCCCCCTTCTTCTTCCCTTTGCCCTTTTTCTTGAAACTAGTGGTCTTGTTAACCATCAACACTTGATGCTCCTTCTTGATTTCTACCTCCGCAGCTTTCAGCATTGCGAAGAGCTCGGGAATAGTCTTGTTCATCCCTTGCATATTATAGTTCATCCCGAAGCTCTTGTAGCTTGGTGGCAGTGATTGGAGAATTTTGTCAATGACGCAATCATCCGGAAGATTAACTCCCAATTGAATCAAGTGATTAGTTTACCCAGACATTTTGAGTATATGCTCACTGACAGAACTGTTCTCCTCCATCTTGCAGCTATAGAACTTATTGGAGACTTCATATCTCTCAATCCGGGCATTTGCTTGAAATATTAACTTCAACTCCTGGAACATTTCATATGCTCCATGACGTTCAAAACGTCGTTGAAGTCCCGATTCTAAGCCGTAAAGCATGGCACACTGAACTATCGAGTAGTCATCAGCTTTGCTCTGCCAGACGTTCATAACATCTGGTGTTGCTCCAGCAGCAGGCCTGGCACCCAGCGGTGCTTCCAGGACGTAATTCTTCTGAGCAGCAATGAGGATAATCCTCAAGTTACGAACCCAGTCCGTATAATTGCTACCATCATCTTTCAACTTTGCTTTCTCAAGGAACGCATAAAATTCAACGGAACAACAGCACGAGCCATCTATCTACAATGAACATAAACAAGCAAGATACTATCAGGTACTAAGTTCATGATAAGTTTAAGTTCAATTAATCAAATTACTTAAGTACTCCCACTTAGATAGACATCCCTCTAATCTTCTAAGTGATTACGTGATCCAAATCAACTAAACCATAACCAATCATCATGTTAGATGGAGTAGTTTTCAATGGTGAACATCATTATGTTGATCATATCTACTATATGATTCACGCTCGACCTTTCGGTCTCCGTGTCCGAGGCCATATCTGCATATGCTAGGCTCGTCAAGTTTAACCTGAGTATTCTGCGTGTGCAAAACTGGCTTGCACCCGTTGTAGATGGACGTAGAGCTTATCACACCCGATCATCACGTGGTGTCTGGGCACGACGAACTTTGGCAACGGTGCATACTTAGGGAGAACACTTCTTGATAATTTAGTGAGAGATCATCTTATAATGCTACCGTCAATCAAAGCAAGATAAGATGCATAAAAGATAAACATCACATGCAATCAATATAAGTGATATGATATGGCCATCATCATCTTGTGCCTGTGATCTCCATCTCCGACGCACCGTCATGATCACCATCGTCACCGGTGCGACACCTTGATCTCCATCATAGGATCGTTGTCGTCTCTCCAATCTTATGCTTCCACGACTATCACTACCGCTTAGTAATAAAGTAAAGCATTACATCGCGATTGCATTGCATACAATAAAGCGACAACCATATGGCTCCTGCCAGTTGCCGATAACTCAGTTACAAAACATGATCATCTCATACAATAAAATTTAGCATCATGCCTTGACCATATCACATCACAACATGCCCTGCAAAAACAAGTTAGACGTCCTCTATTTTGTTGCTGCAAGTTTTACGTGGCTGCTACGGGCTTAAGCAAGAACCAATCTCACCTACGCATCAAAACCACAATGATAGTTTGTCAAATAGACTCTGTTTTAACCTTCGCAAGGACCGGGCGTAACCATACTCGGTTCAACTAAAGTTGGAGAGACAGTCGCCCGCAAGCCACCTATGTGCAAAGCACGTCGGGGGAACCGGTCTCGCGCAAGCGTACGCGTAATGTTGGTCGGGGTCGTCTCGTCCAACAATGCCGCCGAACCAAAGTATGACATGCTGGTAGGCAGTATGACTTGTATCGCCCACAACTCACTTGTGTTCTACTCGTGCATATAACATCAACATAAATAACCTAGGCTTGGATGCCACTTTTGGGATCGTAGTAATTTCAAAAAAATTCCTACGCACACGCAAGATCATGTGATGCATAGCAACAAGAGGGGAGAGTGTTGTCTACGTACCCACGCAGACCGACTACGGAAGCGTTGATGCAACGTAGAGGAAGTAGTCGTACGTCTTCACGATCCAACCGATCCAGTACCGAAACTACGGCACCTCCGAGTTCGAGCACACGTTCAGCTCGATGACGATCCCCGGACTCCGATCCAGCAAAGTGTTGGGGAAGAGTTCTGTCAGCACGACGGCGTGGTGATGATCTTGATGCACTACAGCAGCAGGGCTTCGCCTAAACTCCGCTACAATATTATCGAGGAATATGGTGGCTGGGGGCACCGCACACGGCTAAGGAATAGATCACGTGGATCAACTTGTGTGTTCTAGGGTGCCTCTACCTCAGTATATAAAGGACTAGAGGGGGGAGGCTGGCCGGCCACAGGAGGCGCGCCAGGAGAGTCCTACTCCCTCTGGGAGTAGGATTCCCCCCCCCCCAATCCTAGTTGGAATAGGATTCCTTGAGGGGGAAAGAGAGAGAGGGGGCCGGCCACCTCTCCTAGTCCTAATAGGACTAGGGGAAGGGGGGAGGCGCACAGCCACCTTGGGCTGCCCCTTTCTCCTTTCCACTAAAGCCCACTAAGGCCCATATAGCTTCCCGGGGGGGTTCCGGTAACCTCCCGGTACTCCAGTAAAATACCGATTTCACCCGGAACACTTCCGATATCCAAACATAGGCTTCCAATATATCAATCTTTATCTCTCGACCATTTCGAGACTCCTCGTCATGTCCGTGATCACATTCGGGACTCCGAACAACCTTCGGTACATCAAAATGCATAAACTCATAATATAACTGTCATCGTAACCTTAAGCGTGCGGACCCTACGGGTTTGAGAACAATGTAGACATGACCGAGACACGTCTCCGGTCAATAACCAATAGCGGGACCTGGATGCCCATATTGGCTCCTACATATTCTACGAAGATCTTTATCGGTCAGACCGCATAACAACATACGTTGTTCCCTTTGTCATCGGTATGTTACTTGCCCGAGATTCGATCGTCGGTATTCCAATACCTAGTTCAATCTCGTTACCGGCAAGTCTCTTTACTCGTTCCGTAATACATCATCTCGCAACTAACTCATTAGTTGCAATGCTTGCAAGGCTTAAGTGATGTGCATTACCGAGAGGGCCCAGAGATACCTCTCTGACAATCGGAGTGACAAATCCTAATCTCGAAATACGCCAACCCAACATCTACCTTTGGAGACACCTGTAATGCTCCTTTATAATCACCCAGTTACGTTGTGACGTTTGGTAGCACCCAAAGTGTTCCTCCAGCAAACGGGAGTTGCATAATCTCATAGTCATAGGAACATGTATAAGTCATGAAGAAAAAGCAATAGCAACATACTAAATGATCGGGTGCTAAGCTAATGAAATGGGTCATGTCAATCAGATCATTCAACTAATGATGTGACCTCGTTAATCAAATAACAACACTTTGTTCATGGTTAGGAAACATAACCATCTTTGATTAACGAGCTAGTCAAGTAGAGGCATACTAGTGACACCAAGTTTGTCTATGTATTCACACATGTATTATGTTTCCGGTTAATACAATTCTAGCATGAATAATAAACATTTATCATGATATAAGGAAATAAATAATAACTTTATTATTGCCTCTAGGGCATATTTCCTTCAATTACCACATCGCCCACCTCGGGAACGTAAACTGTTTGCCCACAATAATATTGGGCGCGCGTACTGTCACGTGTTGTTTGCGGCACAACAAGCGGGGGGATCGATTGCGCCACCTGTTCTCCCAGCTGGGCAACGGTTTTCCCGCATTTTTTGACAGCTGCTTGTTGTTTGCTCGAGCTCGAGCTCGCCTTCTTCTGTAGACTTTGTCGATGTAACTTCCTGATGTGGCGCTCATAGTCAGTGTCAACAGGCTTAGGAGCTGGTGGTTGAGCCATATGAATGAAGTGGTCAACTACTTCCACAGGCACTTTCTCCCTTGGCGGCGGTGGCGGTTTCGGTCCAAAATGGGCGTCGACTTCTGCCCGCACTATAGCATTGGTTTGCTCCTCGGTCCTGTTATAAGCCCTCTCAGGAAGAGGAGTAGTGAGGTTTGGACCATATTTATATCGCTTGCCTCCGCCTGTACTTCCTGTACTATGACCTCGACTCGTACCGCTATGCACCATAGCTGCGGGGTGTCTCTTCTGCGATTGCTGAGGCGGCGGAGATGGCTCATGGGGCTGAGTTGGACGAGGAGGAGTGGCCTGAAGCTGTGCCGGACTTGCAGTGGCCTGAGGTTGTGCCGGACTTGGAGGAGGAGTGGACGTCTGACGCTGTGTCGAACTTGGAGGAGGAGTGGCCTGACACTGTGCCAGACTTGGAGGAGGAGGAGTGGCCTCACGCGTTGGTGGACTTGGAGGAGCGGGAGTCTGCTGACTCGGTGGCGGACTTCGACGAGGAGTCGTGTGACGCGGTGTCGGTGGCCTTCGAAAGATGATGCACTCCTTTCTCCATAGGATGATACGATGTTTGGCATCTCCGAGTGTGTGCTCCTCGTCACCTCCAGGAATGTCAAGCTCTAGCCCCGAATATTGGTCCACCACCTCATCAACCACGACACGAGCATAGCCTGCTGGAATCGGGTTGCAATGGAAGGTTGCATTGGGGGCATTTGTATAAGCAACACCGTCCGCCACCTTCAAGGATATGTTCTTAATTTTGAAGTGTAGCTCGCAGTTAGTGTTCTCCACGATATCGTCCATGGGGTATCTATCTAGCATTGCGTCAAATGGGGCAGAACCCATGCTGCTTCTCGGCATGGATAGGACGGTGGTATCCAATGTTGGATCATCCGCTAGCTGCTGCAGCTGCTGAGACCCCCTTTGCTGGCTAAGTGAGTCGATCTGCTCCTGCTGCCGCTGGAATTTGATTGCCAAGTCCGCGTGCGCTGATTCTAGGCCTTGAAGGCGTTCATAGTCGAGCTTCCTCTGCTCCTCCTCCATCTTCCTATTCTTCTCCTCCGCAATCTTCTTTCTCGCACGGGTTCTGTAGTCGGCGTTCTAGTCCGAAAACCCCTCATACCACGGAATAGCGCCCATATCTCGTGTTCTTCCCAGGTGTTCAGGATTTCCCAGGGGACGCGTAAGCTCGTCGTTCTCTCTGTTGGGCTCGAAATACCCGGATTGAGCCTCTTCTATTGCAACAAGTAGCTTATCTTCGGCTCCGTGCAGACATGCCTTCTTGGAAACTTTGCCTGTCTTCGGGTCCAACTCCCCCCCATGTGCATAGAACCAAGTCCTGCACCTGGGGGGCCAGCTCAATGTTTCTGGAGTGACACTTGCATCCAGCATCTCTTTCTCAGACTTATCCCACTTAGGCATTCCCACCGCATAGCCACCTGGCCCCAGCTTATGGAACTTATCCTTTTTTGCGGCATTGGCCTTGTTTATTCTTGACCGTTCCTTAGATAATTCTGAATCCTTGAATTTCACGAAATCGTCCCAATGAGCACTTTGATTCTCTAGTGTTCCCTCGAATACCGGAGTCTTCCTTCCTCCCTTGACGTACTTGTCCCATTCATGATTCTTGTGGTTCTTGAATGCAACCGCCATTTTCCTAAGAGCAGCGTCCTTGACTTTCTGCACATCTTCTTCTATGAAATGATCCGGTAGGGTGAAATGTTCCATGAGAGTATCCCAAAGCAGACTTTTTTGTCTGTCGTCGACAAAAGTAAGATCTGGACGTGGCTTTGCTGGCTCTCTCCGTTCTTGAAGGGAGATCGGGAGTTGGTCCTTCACAAGAACTGCGCACTGACGAACGAACTTGTCCGCAATCTTCTTAGGCGCTAATGGTTCGCCATTAGGTTTGATTGCCTCGATATTATACTTTACGCCCTCCTTCAACTTTTTGTTCGGGCCTCGTTTCATCCTGTTGCCTGAAGATTTGCTCGATCCGGATGGCTGAAAGAAGAAAGATCGATTCGTTAATATATCTTCAACTCATTTAAAACATGTGATGATCACCAGATGCCTGCTTATATAAATATATATACCTCTACGGTGTTGTCATAACCGTAGTTCATGACTTCATCAATTCGGTCGTCGTGATCGAATATCATATCACCCTCTCCGGTGTTGTTTAGAAATTCGGAGCCGTCATAATCTTCTTCATTCTGATCATCATCTGGCCCGCATATTATATCGAACATGGTCTGTTCTCCCTCTCTGTTGGTATTGTCCGCCATAGCTTTTATTTAACTATGCCAAAAGAAATATAAAACAATTTAGTATTCAAATTACATCATCTCGAATAATAGATATAATCTCGAATACATCGTCTTGAATAATAGATATAATCTCGAATACATCCTCTCTAATAATAGATATAATCTCGAATACATCGTCTCGAATAATAGATATAATCTCGAATACATCGTCTCGAATAATATATAATCTCGAATACATCGTCCTGAATATTATATATCGAGTACATCACTGGCTAGGTAGCTAATAAAGATCCAATACTACAGAAGAATCTAGGACACTCACGGTTCTTGCGGCGCGGGCGGTGGACACCCAAAGAGAAGGAACCCTCACAGGATCATAGATGAAGTGAGATCCCTGAAGAAACTGCCAGGTATTGGAGAACCTGCCGCCCTCTAATGCAACCGTGTAGCGATGGACGTGCTCGTCCTCCTCCCTGACATGGCGACGTACCACATCCAGCGGGGCCGGCTCCCTCTGCACCGAAACTGGCCCACGCGAACGCCACCAAATGAGATCAGGTCGACGACGGGACCCGGGGCCGGGTTCCTCATCAAGCGGCGCGCCCCTCCAGGCAGCACCTCCCAGTGCCAGCCCGGCGGAGCCCAGTCCCGGACATGGGTCAGTCGGACATCGTCGCGGATGGGTCGACGGCGAGGATGCGGGTCGGGCATCGTCGAGAACAAATACTAGCTATATGCCCGCAAAAAGTAATATTTTTTTAATGATTGGATTTTGATAACTAAAATTTCTAACATTTCTATAACATTTCTAATATTTCTAGAACTAAAAAAAAGAAAATTTTCTAACTTTTTTATAACTATTTCTATAACTAAAAAACAGAAATATTTCTAACGATTCTAACTTTTTATAACTATTCCTATAACTAAAAAACAGAAAAATTTCTAACAATTCTAACATTTCTAACTATTCTAACAATTCTAACATTTCTAACTATTTCTAAAAAATAGAAAAATTTCTAACAATTTCTAAAAAACAGAAAAATTTCTAACAATTCTAACTTTTTATAACTATTTCTATAACTAAAAAACAGAAAAAATTTCTAACAATTCTAACATTTCTAACTATTCTAACAACTCTAACATTTCTAACTATTCTAACAATTCTAACATTTCTAACTATTTCTAAAAAACAGAAAAATTTCTAACAATTTCTAAAAAACAGAAAAATTTCTAACTATTTGTATAACTAAAAAACAAAAAATGTATGTGTGTGTGCGCGCGCTCACCGGCGAGCCGAGAGGCGACGGGGGGCGGCGACGGGGATGGCGACGGGCGCGGCGATGACGGGGATGACGACGATGGGGACAGGGACGGGGCGGCGATGACGGGGACGGGGACGTACGGGCCGGGGCGGCGACGACGACGGGGACGTACGGGGCGGAGACGACGGGGACGGGGACGACGCGGGATGGGCCGGGACGGGGCGGCGGTGACGATGGGGCGGCGACGACGGGGACAGGGCGGCGACGAGGGATGGAGACGTACGGGGGGCGCGGCGGGTGACAGTGTAGAGGAGAAGAAGCAGATGAGAAACTGAAATTTTCATAAGTGTTGTTTATATAGGAGGGGCCTTTAGTACCGGTTGGAGCCACCAACCGGTACTAAAGGCCTGTTTTGGCCAGGCCAAGCGGCGGGAAGCGACCCCCTTTAGTACTGGGTGGTGGCTCCAACCGGTACTAAAGGCCCCCCCTTTAGTACCGGTTGGTGCCACGACCCGGTACTAAAGGTCGTGCGCTGGCGTAGGTGCGGTGCGGCAAGTTTAGTCCCACCTCGCTAGCCGAGGGGCGACCGCACTGGTTTATAAACCCCCGTGCGGTAGCTCTCTCGAGCTCCTCTCCAAAGCAGGCCTACTGGGCCTACATGTTCTGTGCTGCCCTGTTGTCCTACTGGGCCTTTGCTGGCCTGCATCCTGGCCCAACAACAGGTTGGGTTTCTAGTCGTATGCCGGCCACTTTGGCCTAGTAGGCGGGCTTTTTTTATTTTTTTTGCTTTATTTATTTTTGAGTTGTTTTTTTTGTGTATTTAGACTTTCTTTATGAATATTTTTGCTTTAGGTACAGAAAATTACAAACTTTCTGTTAGTGCCCGTAGTTTTCAAATTTGAATAGTTTAAATTTTGAATTATTTGAAATTAGTGTGAATCTCTAGTTTGTGAATAACTTAACTTGTTTGCACATAAAATTTCTTCACGTTTCAAATGCCAAAACACATAATTAACTACCCTCACTACTGGAATCAGCTACTTTGCCATCTGCCAGCTCTTTGCCGTCAGCTAGCGGACGGCAAAGAAGCTCTTTGCCATCAGCTACCCAAAAGCAGACGAGAAAGAAGCTCTTTGCCGTCCGCGGGCTCTTTGCCGTCTGCGGGCAGACGGCAAAGAATCTTTGCCGTCTGCGGGCAGACGGCAAAGAATCTTTGCCGTCCGCTGGCAGACGGCAAAGAGAGAGGTGGCCCCCACCCCCCGCCCGTTTGGAAAAAACTTAACGACCCACCTCTTTGCCGTCTGCTAGCAGACGGCAAAGAGGCAAAAGGGCGGACGGCAAAGATAGGCGGATGGCAAAGAGGACACTACCTTACGGCCCGTACCCCCCCCCCCGCCCGTTACTCTCTATTCTCTCCTCGCCGACGCGCCCCGCCACCACTTCCCACCCCACCGCCACCGCCGCCGCCCGCCGCGCGCCGCCAACCCCACCACTCGCCGCCGCCCGGTCGCCCCACCACCCGCCGCCCCACCGGCCCCCCGCCCCGTCACCACTGCCGCCCGGCGCCGTCGCCCCACCACCCGTCGCCCCCCCCCCCCCCCCCCGCCCCGTCGCCCCCGTTGCCCCGTTGCCCCACCGCCCCGACCCCCCGCCGCCCCCCCGCCCCGGCCCCCGCCGCCCCGGCGCCACGGCGCCCCGGCCCCGCCCCCCCGCGCCTCGGCCCCCCGCCGCCCCATGCCGCCCTGGCCAGCTCCTCCACCGGGGGCCTCCTCCACCACCCCGCCGCCTCCTCCACCGGCCCTGCCCCAGGTGAGCCCCCTCCTTTTTTCTGTTTTTTTCCTGTTTTTTTCCTTTTTAGTTTTAGTTTAGATTTAGTTTTAGTTTTAGGTTTAGTTTTAGTTTAGTCTTAGGTTTAGATTTAGTTTTTTCCTTTTTTTCTGTTTTATTAGTTTTAGGTTTATGTTTAGTTTAGATTTAGTTTTAGTTTTAGGTTTAGTTTTAGGTTTAGTTTAGTTTGAGGAAAGAAGAAGAAGAAGAGAAAAAGAGGAGAGGAGGAGAAGAAGAAGAGGAAAAAGGAAAGGAAGAAGAAGAAGAGGAGGAGGAGAAGAAAAAAGAAGAAGAGGAAGAAGAAGAAGAAGAAAAAGAGGAGAGGAGGAGAAGAAGAAGAGGAAAAAGGAAAGGAGGAAGAAGAAGAAGAAGAAGAAGAAGAAGAAGAAGAAGAAGGAAAAAAGGAAGAAAAGGAAAAGGAGGAAGAAGAAGAAAAGGAAAAAAACCCGACCCGACACGGTACCCGGCACCCCGACACGACACCCCGACCCCGAGACCCCGACCCCGACCCCGAGACCCCGACCCCGACACCCCGACCCCGACCCCGACCCCGACACCCCGACCCCGACACCCTGACCCCGACCCCGACACCCCGACCCCCCAAGCCTGACCCGACACCCCGACCCCGACCCCGAGACCCCGACCCCGACACCCCGACCCCGACACCGACCCCGACACCCCGACCCCGACACCCCGACACCCGACCCCGACACCCCGACCCTGACCCCGACCCCGACCCCGACCCCGACACCCCGACCCCGACACCCCGACCCCGACCCCGACACCCCGACCCCCCAAGCCTGACCCGACACCCCGACCCCGACCCCGACACCCCGACCCCCCGAGCCTGACCCGACACCCCGACCCCGAGCCTGACCCGACACCCTGACCCCGACACCACACCCCGACCCCGAAACAACACCGCGACACCGACACGGCACTACCCCGACATCGACACGACACCCCGACCCCCCGACCCCGAAACAGCACCCTGACCCCGACACGGCACCCCGACACCCACAGGACACCCCGACCACCGACACCTCCCGAAAAGGTGTTCTTGCTGCAGATGACCTGTCAATGCTTGACCGATTACGTCAAGGTGGCCTTGCACATGTTGATGCCAATGAACCCTATGAGCCCGTCAATGATTATAGTGATGATGATGATTATGCATTTATTGATGATACTGATCGAGATTATTAGTAGTGTCAGGTATTACATTTTTTTATGTTGTACTTCATGATGATACACTTAAGTGATACACATATTATTATTCATGTCGATCTTTTTTTATGTTGTACTAATTTCATTTACTGTTTGTCATGGCAGGTGTTGAAAGATGGTGGGCGCTGGTCGAGAGCGTGGTCTGAGGTCTTCCATTCCAGACGCACCTCTCCGCCGAGCGTTGCTGGACAGTATGGCCACACCGCCGGGCCCTTCTTCGTTGACCGCGGTGCCCAGCAGGGGACGAGGTAGGAAGAGAGGAGGTGGGGCACGTGGTCGTGGGAGAGGAGGTAGGGTGACTGCTACGGCGCCTTCCTCGCCGCCACCCCCAACTGTTTCACCCGAGCACGTGACTGCTAGGGTGGACTCGTCTGAGGAGGAGGCTACACGGACTCTGGTCCACGGGTCTTGGGCCCACGAGCCTCGGGTCGACTGGCCTTCGGCCCACGAGAGTTCGGCCCACGTGACCCCGGAGGAGCACACGTCCGGATGGGGTACCTGGCCGGATCAGCCCGAGGAGCCGAGTGGCCATGCTGATGATGGCGGGGAGCCGACTGATCTTGAGGAGGAGGGGGGCACCGAATACCAGCGTCGTGCTACACGGCTCCCGTCCATGCCGGTGACCCGCGAGCAGAGGTGGTTGATTTTCCCTGATGGGGAGAGGTACGTAAGTGCATTTAATATTTGTGTACCTTGTGCATTCATGTTTTTTCAAATAACTAATGCGTTGGCCTTGTCATGCTGTAGGGGTTGGGACCACCATCATAGTGTCCGCCGGCCCAACTCCATCCTTGGAGTTCTTTGCCGGAAAAACTTCCCGGGGTTTGTCACGTTGCCTGGTGAGGGTCGGCTTCCAGAGCTTGGATTGAGCTGGGAGCACTACGTGGCTGCCCCGGCCCCTCCGGATGAGGTTATCGACGGTGTCGTGTGCGACACGAGGGCAGACATGGTGATCAGAAAGTTCTGGGTAATTTCTCCTTTACACATTTAAAAATATTCAACGAGCTAGTTATTAATTGTACTAATCAATATTGTCTCATTTGATTGCAGACATTCTACTGGTGTGAGGAGGGATACGAGGAGGACGCGGCACATGTTATCGAGAACGTCTGCAAGCGCCTACTCCAGAACTTACGGCACGAGGCTCGGGTGCAGGCTGTTCGAGACTACTACGCCTTGCGTGGTATCAAGAAGACCAAGCCGGCGTGCCGCGATAAGTTCCTGAGTAAGGAGCAGTACATGAAGGTAATTCTTAAGGCCTTCTCTACTTAAGTTCCTTCATTTAGTAATTCTTAGCCGTAGCGCTCAAGTTTCTATTTGCTAACTTAGGCGCCTCCGAGATGGTGTGTGGATCGGATGGATTGTTGGGAGGTGTTGGTCGATGAGTGGTGCTCAAAACAATGGCTAGCCCTCCACAACGAGGCCAAGGACAAACATACCCAAATGGAAGGTGTGCCACATCATCAAGGCAGTTCCAACTTATAGCAGTTCAGGCGCAACTGGGTATGTGGTTTGCTTCATGATTCATGCAATTCATTCATCATGCTAGCTAGAGCCCTTTAATTACTAATTTTCATTGTTTCTCTCTTTCAGGCACGCTACAATAAGGCGGATAAGGTGCCAGAGGTGTACGACCTGTATGCCATGGCCCACACTGCCTCTTTCAAGAAAGTCAAGGCTTTCTCTCAGTCTGACCTTGATGATGCAAACAACTTCACCAACATCTCCTCCCACAACAAGCTCGTGAGATATAGAGATGAGGGGAAGGCGAGGAAAGGGGATGACTTTAACCCGAGCCAGGGTCCCATTGATCCAGAGATGTTGATGATATCTGGTGGCGGGAGGTCCCATGGCTCCATAGCCATTGGAGATGGACTTATCCGTTGTCCTAGCACTCTCCCGGAGATCAAGGAGCGCCAGTCGAGCTCCGCTCCTAAGATAAGGCCTCGTGAACGGCCAGTGCAACTCGCCATCAAGGTTAGTGATACGTACTCAGTTATCTTTCTCCATTACATTGTGTGCGCTTCCATCAATGATTACAAATGGTCATGTGAGTGGTGTTGCAGGCTGCTATACAGAGTGAGAGAGATAGAATGGAGAAACTTCTGGCGGAGACGGCGGAGAGGCAGCAGGAGTTGGAGGAGAGGACGACAAAGATGATGGAGGAGGAGAGGGCACGGAATGACATGCAGGCAAGGGCCATGTACGAGCTCCTTGTGGTAAGTTTCTTCTGCAGATTAGCCAAAACATTCATGTAGTGTTTGTCTCATTACTAACTAGTATGACTGAGTCGTCAAAACCAAATGTGCAGTCTGTGTGCGAGAAGATAGGTCAGACCGCTCCGCCGATGCCAGTGATTGCTCCTGGGACCACGGTGAGTTTTATTTGAATGTACATTACTTGCTAGTCTTAACATTTGAGTGTCATCATGCTAACAAGACATTGGAAATGATCTTTGGTGCAGCGTAACTCCAGACAAGCATCGCACGATCCTTCTCCAGCTACCGACACGAGCCACCCCGCTCCTACACCTCCTGGATCTTGGTAAGTTTATCTAGTGTTTTGCTTAACACATGCATAAAGACCTAGACTTAGCTTTATTTCCTCCAATGCTTACCATAATGACCTAGACTTAGCTTCTTCTCCTCCAAAATGACTTAATAAGCTTACTGACCTCCAAAACCATCCATTTTACCTAAGTTAGCTCTAAAACGATCTGTACTTAGCTTACTTATGTCAAAAATTGCATAATTAGCTTAGTTAGCTCATAGACGATCCATTTTACCTAAGTTAGCTCTAAAATGACCCATTTTACCTAGGTTAGCTTATAAATGATCCAGTTCATCCAAGTTAGCTCAAAAATGACCCATTTTACCTAGATTAGCTCCTAAATGATCCATTTTACCTACGTTAGCTTTAAAATGACCCATTTCACCTAGGTTAACTCCAAAATGACCCATCTTACCTAGGTTATCTCATAAACGATCCATTTCAACTAATTTAGCTCATAAACGATCCATTTCACCAAGTTAGCTAAAAAACGATCCATTTCACCTAAATTAGCTCTTAAATGATCCATTTCACCTAAGTTAGCTCAAAAAGATCCATTTCAACTAAATTAGCTCATAAATGATCCATTTCACCTAAGTTAGCTCAAAAACGATCCATTTCAACTAAGTTAGCTCATAAATGATCCATTTCACCTAAGTTAGCTAAAAAACGATCCATTTCACCTTAGTTACCTCAAAAACGATCCATTTGACCTTAGTTAGCTCATAAACGACCCATTTCAACTAAGTTAGCTCATAAATGATCCATTCACCTTAGCTAGCTCATAAACGACCCATTTCAACTTAGTTAGCTCATATATGATCCATTTCACGTAAGTTAGCTCATAAATGATATACTCTTCTTGTTCTAGTCTTCTTCTTGTTCTACTCTTCTTGTTCTAGTCTTCTTCTTGTTCTACTCTTCTTCTTGTTCTACTCTTCTTGTTCTAACTTTCTTATTTTTCATTTTGCAGATTTCATTCACTTGACGAAAGCTTGCATAGATGGAGTGCTCCTTATCCCTTTCTCTGTTTCTTTTGTATCGTTGAACTATGCATGTATCGTTGGATGAAACTGTTGTAATATATATGGTTGGATGCCTCTATGTTGAACTTGTTATGTATGATGGAACTATGCATGTAATATATATGGTTGGATGATGAAGTTATGTGTTGGATATCTTATATGTTTGCTCTGTAATGGCCTTTTGAAATATATCTATATATGTCATATATATTTGTGATGAAAATTGTTGGATTTAATAAAAAACAGATAAAAGAGCCAATATGCACGCTCTTTGCCGTCTGCCACCGACGGCAACGGGCTCTTTGCCGTCTGCCGCGGACGGCAAAGAAGACACGTGGCATCTAGCTGTGCTTCCTGGGAGCTGACCCATTTGGTCAGTTTGCCTACAGTGGCATACGGCAAAGACTTTGTCATCAGTGGCGGACGGCAAAGAACCTGCACTTTGCCATCAGTGGCAGACGGCAAAGAACCTGCCATGTAGTGACGTGTAGATGACATCATACGGCGGACGGCACAGACACTAGATATTTTGCCGTCAGCGGCGGACGGCAAAGGCCTGCCGTTAGCCACTTAACGGACTGACAGCGCAATTATTGCCGTCCGCTCTCTTTGTCGTCTGCCGCAGATGGCAAAGTAGCTGTTTACCGTAGCCTACTTTGCCGGAGCCTTTTGCCGTCCGCGGCTGACGGCAAATGCCTTTGCCGTCCGCCGTTCATGCCTTTGCCGTCCGCCGTGGCAGACGGCAAAGTAGTTGATTCCTGTAGTGCCTAACTATTACAGAGATTCCCTTCTGGGTGTGAAACACAGAAGAAAGTGATGATAGTGAAGCCGATCACATCCCAGATCTTTGGGTGTGAAACTTTTTCTTTGTGTGTGTCCCTTTGCGCCGTAACCATGGAAAATCTTCATCATTTAACGGGATGCTCGGGTCAATATTCACTGTGAATGGAGCAATTTCATCAAACTTTTCATAATCTTCTGACTTGTCTGTCTTGTCATCCACTCCCATGATGTTTCTCTTCCCAGAAAGAACTATGTGCCGCTTTGGCTCATCGTACGATGCATTCGCTTCCTTATCTTTTCTTTTTCTTGGCTTGGTAGACATGTCCTTCACATAGAAAACCTGTGCCACATCATTGGCTAGGACGAATGGTTCGTCTGCATACGCAAGATTGTTGAGATCCACTGTTGTCATTCTGTACTGCGGGTCTTCCTTTACCCCGCCTCGTGTCATATTGACCCATTTGCACCAAAACAAAGGGACCTTCAAACCACGTCGATAGTCAAGTTCCCATATGTCCTGTATATAACCATAATATGTTTCCTTTCCCGTCTTGGTTTCTGCATCAAAGCAGACACCACTGTTTTGGTTGGTGCTCTTCTTATCTTGGGCGATCGTGTAAAATGTATTACCATTTATCTCGTACCCTTTGAAAGTCATTATATTCGAAGATGGTAACTGGGACAGCAAGTACAGGTCATCTTCAATAGAGGTGTCATGCATGGTACGTGTCTGCAACCAGCTGGCGAAACTCCTGGTTTGTTCATGTGTAATCCAGTCATCAGACCGCTCCGGGTGTTTGGAGCGTAGCAAATTCTTGTGTTCATCCATATACGGAGCCACCAAGGCGGAATTCTGTAGAACTGTGTAGTGTGCTTCAGTGAGAGAATGTCCGTCCATACATATTATTTGTTCCCCTCCTAGCGTGCCTTTTCCATCCAGTCTGTCCTTATACCGCGATTCAGGAACACCAATCGGCTTCAGGTCAGAAATAAAGTCAATACAAAACTCAATGACCTCCTCATTGTGACGGCCCATGGAGATGCTTCCTTCTGGCCTAGCACGGTTATGAACATATTTCTTTAAGACTCCCATGAACCTCTCAAAGGGGAACATATTGTGTAGAAATACAGGACCCAAAACGTTAATCTCTTCGCATAGGTGAACTAGGACATGCATCATGATGTTGAAGAAGGATGGTAGGAACACCAACTCGAAATTGACAAGACATTGCACCAAATCATTTTCTAACCTTGGTATGATTTCTGGATCGATTACCTTCTGAGAGATTGCATTGAGAAATGCACATAGCTTCACAATGGCTAATCGAACGTTTTCCGGTAGAAGCCCCCTCAATGCAACCGGAAGCAGTTGCGTCATAATCACGTGGCAGTCACGAGACTTTAGGTTCTGGAATTTTTTCTCTGCCATGTTTATTATTCCTTCTCTTCTTAATACTGAGCAGGCATTCAAAGAAGATTTCCTTCTCTTCTTTGGTAAGAGCGTAGCTTGCATGACCCTGATGTATGCCGTCTTTTCCGTGCATATGTTGCTAGTCCTCTCGTGCCTCAGGTGTATCTTTTGTCTTCCCATACACGCCCAAGAAGCCAAGCAGGGTCACACAAAGATTCTTTGTCACGTGCATCACGTCGATTGCGAAGCGGACCTCTAGGTCTTTCCAATAGGGCAGGTCCCAAAATATAGATTTCTTATTCCACATGGGTGCGCGTCCCTCAGCGTCATTAGGAACAGGTTGTCCACCGGGACCCTTTCCAAAGACCACCTTCAAATCCTTGACCATATCATGTACATCAGCACCAGTAAGGTGGCGAGGCTTCGTCCGGTGATCCGCCTCACCTTTGAAATGCTTGCCTTTCTTTCTTACGGGATGCCTGCTCGGAAGAAATCGACGATGTCCCAGGTACACATTCTTCTTACAATTAGCCAAATATATACTGTTGGTATTGTCCAAACAGTGCGTGCATGCGTGGTATCCCTTGTTTGCCTGTCCTGAAAGGTTACTGAGAGCAGGCCAATCATTGATGGTCACGAACAGCAACGCCTTTAGGTCAAATTCTTCCCCCATGTGCTCATCCCACGCACGTACACCTGTTCCATTCCACAGTTGTAAGAGTTCTTCAACTAATGGCCTTAGGTACACATCAATGTCGTTGCCGGGTTGCTTAGGGCCTTGGATGAGCACTGGCATCATAATGAACTTCCGCTTCATGCACAACCAAGGAGGAAGGTTATACAAACATAGAATCATAGGCCAGGTGCTATGGTTGCTGCTCTGCTCCCCAAAAGGATTAATGCCATATGCGCTTAGACCAAACCATACGCTCCTTGCGTCATCTGCAAACTCCTTCCCATACTTTCTTTCGATTTTTCTCCACTGCGACCCGTCAGCGGGTACTCTCAACTTTCCGTCTTTCTTACGGTCTTCTCTGTGCCATCGCATCGCCTTGGCATGCTCTTTGTTTCGGAACAAACGTTTCAACCATGGTATTATAGGAGCATACCACATCACCTTGGCAGGAATCTTCTTCCTGGGGCGCTCGCCCTCGACATCACCAGGGTCATCGCGGCTGATCTTATAGCGCAATGCACCACATACCGGGCAAGCTTTCAAATCCTTGTACTCACCGCGGTGGAGGATGCAATCATTAGGGCATGCATGTATCTTCTGCACCTCTAACCCTAGAGGGCAGACAACCTTCTTTGTTTCGTACGTACTCTCGGGCAATTCGCTGTCCTTTGGAAGCATATCCTTTATCATTACCAGCAACTTTCCAAATCCCTTGTCAGATACACCATTCTCTGCCTTCCATTGCAACAATTCCAGTGTGGTGCCCAGCTTTTTCTTGTCACCTATGCAATTCGGGTACAACAATTTTTTGTGATCCTCTAACATGCGCTGCAACTTCTTCTTCTCCAAATCACTTGCGCAGTTTCTCTTTGCATCGGCAATGGCCCGACCTAGATCATCAACGGGCTCATCTGATGCCTCTTCTTCAGCTTCTTCCCGCATTGCCGGCTCAGCTTCTTCCCGCATTACCGGCTCAGCTTCTTCCCCCATTGTTGTATCATCGTATTCAGGGAACCCATGGCCAGGATAGTTGTCGTCGTCCTCTTCTTCTTCATTATCTTCCATCATAACCCCTCTTTCTCCGTGCTTGGTCCAAACATTATAGTGGGGCATGAAACCGGACTTAAACATGTGGACGTGAATGGTTCTTGACATAGAGTAACTGTGACCATTCTTATAGCGAGCACATGGACAAGGCATAAAACCATCCGCCCGCTTGTTTGCCTCAGCCGCAAGCAGAAAAGTATGCATGCCCTCAACGAACTGGGGAGAGCATCGGTCATCGTACATCCATTGCCGGCTCATCTTCATTACACCACACCGAATAGACCAAATTAATACAAGTTCATACATAAAGTTCATACAACACTTAAATGCAACAAACAAATAACTCTCTAGCTAAAGCATTTAAATGCAGCAACAAATACGATCAAGATTGCAACTAAGGTAACAATGGATCCAACAGCATAATGATACCAAGCCTCACTATCGATGGAATATTTTCTAATCTTTCTAATCTTCAAGCGCATTTTCTCCATCTTGATCTTGTGATCATCGACGACATCGGCAACATGCAACTCCAATTCCATCTTCTCCCCCTCAATTCTTTTCAATTTTTCTTTCAAGTACTCGTTTTCTCTTTCAACTAAATTTAACCTCTCGACAATAGGGTCGGTTGGAATTTCCGGTTCACATACCTCCTAGAAAAAATTTCTATGTCAACTTGATGGGCATAATTTGTCATAAACACGAAATGCAACTAGTTTTAAAAGAGAATATATATACCACATCCGAATCATAACAAGGACGAGGGCCGACGGGGACGGATATCAAAACCATGGCACTATATGTATAACAAACAGCGTACGGGTAAGATAATTATATGAGTAACTCTATATCCAAATCACACAAACATCAATTTTTATATAAAATTTCATGAACAAGAGGCTCACCATAAGGTGGTGCCGGCGACGGGACGGTGCGGGCGATCGACGGTGGTTACGACGGAGATTTAGAAGGCACTAAGTAAACCACACCTACATATGCAAACTAAGTGTTATTTTTGACCTCAAATTGCATATAAATCAAATACTAGCACATATATATATCCTCCCAAATTACTAAACTCACAAATTAATCACTATATAAAGCATTACAAGAGCTAATCTAGCAATGAGAGATGAAAGGAAAAAGTTGCTAACCTTTGTGATCATTTGAATGGATGGGGGCCTTCAAATCTTGACAAATTTTGGGCAAAATGTGTGATGAGCTCGATTGGAAGAGGGGAAGAACAGAGAGGAGAGCGGAAAGGGGAAGAACAGAGCGAGCTCGGGTGGACGAAGGGTTTATGTAGGACAACCTTTAGTACAGGTTCGTGCCAAGAACCGGTACTAAAGGGGCTGGAGGGGCCCCAGTCTGACAACATCCTGCCACCACTCTCATTAGTATCGGTTCGTGGCACGAACCAGTGCTAAAGGATCGCCACGAACTGGTACTAATGCAAGTGGCCCGGCTAGCCGTTGGAACCGGCACTAATGTATACATTAGTGCCGGCTCAAATACAAACCGGCACTAATGTGCTTCACGTTTGACCCTTTTTCTACTAGTGCCTGATGTAAACCTTGCCGTAAGTTTGGTAGGTAGGTACCAAAGTAATCCCGGCAAGGAACACTGGACAGCGGTCAAGAATATCCTGAAGTACCTGAAAAGGACTAAAGAAATGTTTCTTATTTATGGAGGTGACGAAGAGCTCGTCGTAAAGGGTTATGTCGACGCTAGCTTCGACACAGATCTAGATGACTCTAAGTCACAAACCGGATACGTGTATATTTTGAATGGTGGGGCAGTAAGCTGGTGTAGTTGCAAGCAGAGCGTCGTGGTGGGATCTACATGTGAAGCGGAGTACATGGCAGCCTCGGAGGCAGCGCATGAAGCAATTTGGGTGAAGGAGTTCATCACCGACCTAGGAGTCATACCCAATGCGTCGGGGCCGATCAAACTCTTCTGTGACAACACTGGAGCTATTGCACTTGCCAAGGAGCCCAGGTTTCACAAGAAGACCAGGCACATCAAGCGTCACTTCAACTCCATTAGTGAAAATGTTCAAGATGGACACATAGATATTTGTAAAGTACATATGGACCTGAATGTAGCAGATCCGTTGACTAAACCTCTCCCTAGAGCAAAACATGATCAACACCAGAATTCCATGGGTGTTCGATTCATCAAAATGTAACTAGATTATTGACTCTAGTGCAAGTGGGAGACTGTTGGAAATATGCCCTAGAGGCAATAATAAAAGGATTATTATTATATTTCCTTGTTCATGATAATTGTCTATTATTCATGCTATAATTGTGTTATCCGGAAATCGTAATACATGTGTGAATACATAGACACCAAACATGTCCCTAGTAAGCCTCTAGTTGACTAGCTCATTGATCAACAGATAGTCAAGGTTTCCTGACTATGGACATTGGATGTCATTGATAACGGGATCACATCATTAGGAGAATGATGTGATGGACAAGACCCAATCCTAAACATAGCACAAGATCGTATAGTTCGTTTGCTAGAGTTTTTCCAATGTCAAGTATCTTTTCCTTAGACCATGAGATCGTGTAACTCCCGGATACCGTAGGAGTGCTTTGGGTGTACCAAACGTCACAACGTAACTGGGTGACTAGAAAGGTATACTACGGGTATCTCCGAAAGTGTCTGTTGGGTTGACACGAATCAAGACTGGGATTTGTCACTCCGTATGAAGGAGAGGTATCTCTGGGCCCACTCGGTAATGCATCATCATAATGAGCTCAAAGTGACCAAGTGTCTGGTCACGGGATCATGCATTACGGTACGAGTAAAGTGACTTGCCGGTAACGAGACTGAACAAGGTATTGGGATACTGACGATCGAGTCTCGGGCAAGTAACATACCGATTGACAAAGGGAATTGTATACAGGGTTGCTTGAATCCTCGACATCGTGGTTCATTCGATCATCAAGGAGCATGTGGGAGCCAACATGGGTATCCAGATCCTGTTGTTGGTTATTGACCGGAGAGTCGTCTCGGTCATGTCTACATGTCTCCCGAACCCGTAGGGTCTACACACTTAAGGTTCGGTGACGCTAGGGTTGTATAGATATGAGTATGCAGTAATCCAAAAGTTGTTCGGAGTCCCGGATGAGATCCTGGACGTCACGAGAAGTTCCGGAATGGTCCGGAGGTGAATAATTATATATAGGAAGTGTTATTTCGGCCATCGAGAAAGTTTCGGGGTCACCGGTATTGTACCGCGACCACCGGAAGGGTCCCGGGTGTCCACCGGGTGGGGCCACCCATCCCGGAGGGCCCCATGGGCTGAAGTGGGGAGGGAACCAGCCCATAGTGGGCTGGTGCGCCCCCCCTTGGGCCCCCCATGCTCCTAGGGTTGGGAACCCTAGGGGAGGGGGTGCCTCCATTTTCCTTGGGGGGCACTCCTCCCCCTTGGCCGCCGCCCCCCTAGGAGATCCCATCTCCTAGGGCTGGCACACCCCCTAGGGGCCTATATAAAGGGGGGGAGGGCAGCCGCACCCTGAAGTCTTGGCGCCTCCCTCTCCCCTGCTACACCTCTCCCTCTCGCAGTAGAACGCTGAAGCCCTGCTGCGGTGCCTGCTGCATCCACCACCACGCCGTCGTGCTGCTGGATCTTCATCAACCTCTCCTTCCCCCTTGCTGGATCAAGAAGGAGGAGACGTCACGCTGACCGTACGTGTGTTGAACGCGGAGGTGTCGTCCGTTCGGCGCTAAGATCTTTGGTGATTTGGATCACGTCGAGTACGACTCCCTCATGCCCGTTCTTTTGAACGCTTCCGCTCGCGATCTACAAAGGTATGTAGATGCATCTGATCACTCATTGGTAGATAAACTCATAGATGGATCTTGGTGAAAACGTAGGAATTTTTTTTGTTTTTTGCAACGTTCCCCATCAGTGGCATCATGAGCTAGTTCTATGTGTAGTTCTCTTTGCACGAGTAGAACCCAATTTGTTGTGGGCGTAGATGTTGTCAACTTTCTTGCCGCTACTAGTCTTATTTTGCTTCAGCGGTATTGTGGGATGAAGCGGCCCGGACCAACCTTACACGTACGCTTACGTGAGACCGGTTCCACCGACTGACATGCACTAGTTGCATAAGGTGGCTGGCGGGTGTCTGTCTCTCCCACTTTAGTTGGAGCAGATTTGACGAAAAGGGTCCTTATGAAGGGTAAATAGAAGTGGACAAATCACGTTGTGGCTTTAACGTACGTAAGAAAACTTTCTTGCTAGAACCCTCTTGCAGCCACGTAAAACTTGCAACAACAATTAGAGGACGTCTAACTTGTTTTTGCAGCAAGTGTTCTGTGATGTGATATGGCCAAAGTTGTGATGAATGATGAATGATATATATGTGATGTATGAGATCATGTTCTTGTAATAGGAATCACGACTTGCATGTCGATGAGTATGACAACCGACAGGAGCCATAGGAGTTGTCTTTATTTTTTGTATGACCTGCGTGTCATTGAGAAATGCCATGTAAATTACTTCACTTTATTGCCACGTGTTAGCCATAGTAGTAGAAGTAATAGTTGGCAAGCAACTTCATGGAGACACGATGATGGAGATCATGATGATGGAGATCATGGTGTCATGCCGGTGACAAGATGATCATGGAGCCCCAAGATGGAGATCAAAGGAAGCTATATGATACTGGCCATATCATGTCACTATTATTTGATTGCATGTGATGTTTCTCATGTTTTTGCATCTTGTTTACTTAGAACGACGGTAGTAAATAAGATGATCCCTCATAATATTTTCAAGAAAGTGTTCCCCCTAACTGTGCACCGTTGCGACAGTTCGTTGTTTCAAAGCACCACGTGATGATCGGGTGTGATAGATTCCAACGTTCACATATAACGGGTGTAAGGCACATTTACACATGCAAACACTTAGGTTGACTTGACGAGCCTAGCATGTACAGACATGGCCTTGGAACACAGAAGACCGAAAGATCGAGCATGAGTCGGATAGAAGATAGGATCAACATGAAGATGTTCACCGTTGTTGACTAGTCCGTCTCACGTGATGATCGGACACGGCCTAGTTAACTCGGATCATGTTATACTTAGATGACTGGAGGGATGTCTATCTAAGTGGGAGTTCATTGAATAATTTGATTAGATGAACTTAATTATCATGAACTTAGTCTAAAATCTTTACAACATGTATTGTAGATCAAATGGCCAATGTTGTCCTCAACTTCAACGCGTTCCTAGAGAAAACCAAGCTGAAAGACGATGGCAACAACTATACGGACTGGGTCCAGAACCTGAGGATCATCCTCATAGCTGCCAAGAAAGATTATGTCCTACAAGCGCCGCTAGGTGAAGCACCTGCTCTCCCTGTAGAACAAGACGTTATGAACGCTTGGCAGACATGTACCGATGATTACTCCCTCGTTCAGTGCGGCATGCTTTACAGCTTAGAGCCAGGGCTCCAAAAGCGTTTTGAGAGACACGGAGCATATGAGATGTTCGAAGAGCTGAAAATGGTTTTTCAAGCTCATGCCCGGGTCGAGATATATGAAGTCTCCGACAAGTTCTTCAGCTGTAAGATGGAGGAAAATAGTTCTGTCAGTGAGCACATACTCACTATGTATGGGTTACATAACCGCTTGACTCAGCTGGGAGTTAATCTCCCGGATGACGCGGTCATTGACAGAATCCTTCAGTCGCTTCCACCGAGCTACAAGAGCTTTGTGATGAACTTCAATATGCAGGGGATGGAAAAGACCATTCCTGAAGTATTTGCAATGCCGAAATCAGCAGAGGTAGAAGTCAAAAAGGAACATCAAGTGTTGATGGTGAATAAAACCACTAAGTTCAAGAAAGGCAAGGGTAAGAAGAACTTCAAGAAGGATGGCAAGGGAGTTGCCGCTCCCGGCAAGCAAGCTGCCGGGAAGAAGCCAAAGAATGGACCCAAGCCCGAGACTGAGTGTTTTTACTGCAAGGGAAGTGGTCACTAGAAGCGGAACTGCCCCAAATACTTAGCGGACAAGAAGGCCGGCATCACGAAAGGTATATGTGATATACATGTAATTGATGTGTACCTTACCAGTACTCGTAGTAGCTCCTGGGTATTTGATACCGGTGCGGTTGCTCACATCTGTAACTCAAAGCAGGAGCTGCGGAATAAGCGGAGACTAGCGAAGGACGAGGTGACGATGCACGTCGGGAATGGTTCCAAGGTCTATGTGATCGCCGTCGGCACGCTACCTCTACATTTACCTACTGGATTAGTTTTAAACCTCAATAATTGTTATTTAGTTCCAGCTTTGAGCATGAACATTGTATCAGTATCTCGTTTAATTCGAGATGGCTACTCATTTAAATCCGAGAATAATGGTTGTTCTATTTATATGAGAGATATGTTTTATGGTCATGCTTCGATGGTGAATGGTTTATTCTTAATGAATCTCGAGCATAATGCTACACATATTCATAGTGTGAATACCAAAAGATGTAAGGTTGATAATGATAGTCCCACATACTTGTGGCACTGCCGCCTTGGTCACATAGGTGTCAAACGCATGAAGAAGCTCCATGCAGATGGACTTTTAGAGTCTCTTGATTATGAATCATTTGACACATGCGAACCATGCCTCATGGGTAAAATGACCAAGACTCCATTCTCAGGAACAATGGAGCGAGCAACCAACTTATTGGAAATCATACATACTGATGTGTGCGGTCCAATGAGTGTTGAGGCTCGCGGTGGCTATCGTTATGTCCTCACCCTCACTGATGACTTGAGTAGATATGGGTATGTCTATTTAATTAAACACAAGTCTGAGACATTTGAAAAGTTCAAGGAATTTCAGAGTGAGGTTGAGAATCAACGTGACAGGAAAATCAAGTTCTTGAGATCAGATCGTGGAGGAGAATACTTGAGTCATGAATTTGGCACACACTTAAGAAAATGTGGAATAGTTTCACAACTGATGCCGCCTGGAACACCTCAGCGTAATGGTGTGTCCGAACGTCGTAATCGCACTCTATTAGATATGGTGCGAACTATGATGTCTCTTACCGATTTACCGCTATCATTTTGGGGCTATGCTTTAGAAACTGCCGCATTCACTTTAAATAGGGCACCGTCGAAATCCGTCGAGACGACACCGTATGAATTATGGTTTGGGAAGAAACCTAAGCTGTCGTTTCTAAAAGTTTGGGGATGCGATGCTTATGTCAAGAAACTTCAACCTGAAAAGCTCGAACCCAAGTCGGAAAAATGCGTCTTCATGGGATACCCTAAAGAAACTATTGGGTATACCTTCTACCTTAGATCCGAAGGCAAGATCTTTGTTGCCAAGAATGGATCCTTGCTAGAGAAAGAGTTTCTCTCGAAAGAAGTAAGTGGGAGGAAAGTAGAACTTGATGAAGTATTACCTCTTGAACCGAAAAGTGGCGCAACTCAAGAAAATGTTCCTGAGGTGCCTGCACCGACTAGAGAGGAAGTTAATGATGATGATCATGAAACTTCAGATCAAGTTGCTACTGAACTTCGTAGGTCCACAAGGACACGTTCCGCACCAGAGTGGTATGGCAACCCTGTCCTCGAAATCATGTTGTTAGACAATGGTGAACCTTCGAACTATGAAGAAGCGATGGCAGGCCCGGATTCCGACAAATGGCTGGAAGCCATGAAATCCAAGATAGGATCCATGTATGAAAATGAAGTATGGACTTTGACTGACTTGTCCGATGATCGGTGAGCCATAGAAAATAAATGGATCTTTAAGAAGAAGACAGACGTGGATGGTAATGTGACCATCTATAAAGCTCGGCTTGTCGCTAAGGGTTATCGACAAGTTCAAGGGGTTGACTACGATGAGACTTTCTCACTGGTAGCGAAGCTGAAGTCCGTCCGAATCATGTTAGCAATTGCCGCATTCTATGATTATGAGATATGGCAAATGGACGTCAAAATGGAATTCCTTAATGGTTTCCTTAAGGAAGAATTGTATATGATGCAGCCGGAAGGTTTTGTCGATCCTAAGAATGCTGACAAGGTGTGCAAGCTCCAACGCTCGATTTATGGGCTGGTGCAAGCATCTCGGAGTTGGAACATTTGCTTGGATGAGATGATCAAAGCGTTTGGGTTTATGCAGACTTATGGAGAAGCCTGCGTTTACAAGAAAGTGAGTGGGAGCTCTGTAGCATTTCCCATATTATATGTAGATGACATACTTTTGATGGGAAATGATATAGAGCTTTTGGACAGCATCAAGGCCTACTTGAATAAGAGTTTTTCAATGAAGGACCTTGGAGAAGCTGCTTATATATTAGGCATCAAGATCTATAGAGATAGATCAAGATGCCTCATAGGTCTTTCACAAAGCACATACCTTGATAAGATATTGAAGAAGTTCAATATGGATCAGTCTAAGAAGGGGTTCTTGCGTGTGTTGCAAGGTGTGAAATTGAGCTCAGCTCAATGTCCGACCACGGCAGAAGATATAGAAGAGATGAGTGTCATCCCCTATGCCTCAGCCATAGGGTCTATTATGTATGCCATGCTTTGTACCAGACCTGATGTAAACCTTGCCGTAAGTTTGCTAGGCAGGTACCAAAGTAATCCCGGCAAGGAACACTGGACAGCGGTCAAGAATATCTTGAAGTACCTAAAAAGGACTAAGGAAATGTTTCTTGTTTATGGAGGTGACGAAGAGCTCGTCGTAAAGGGTTACGTCGACGCTAGCTTCGACACAGATCAGGATGACTCTAAGTCACAAACCGGATATGTGTATATTTTGATTGGTGGGGCAGTAAGCTGGTGTAGTTGCAAGCAGAGCGTCGTGGTGGGATCTACATGTGAAGCAGACTACATGGCAGCCTCGGAGGCAACGCATGAAGCAATTTGGGTGAAGGAGTACATCACCGACCTAGGAGTCATACCCAATGCGTCGGGGCCGATCAAACTCTTCTGTGACAACACTGGAGCTATTGCACTTGCCAAGGAGCCCGGGTTTCACAAGAAGACCAGGCACATCAAGCGTCGCTTCAACTCCATTCATGAAAATGTTCAAGATGGAGACATAGATATTTGTAAAGTACATACGGACCTGAATGTAGCAGATCCGTTGACTAAACCTCTCCCTAGAGAAAAACATGATCAACACCAGAATTCCATGGGTGTTCGATTCATCACAATGTAACTAGATTATTGACTCTAGTGCAAGTGGGAGACTGTTGGAAATATGCCCTAGAGGCAATAATAAAAGGATTATTATTATATTTCCTTGTTCATGATAATTGTCTTGTATTCATGCTATAATTGTGTTATCCGGAAATCATAATACATGTGTGAATACATAGAAACCAAACATGTCCCTAGTAAGCCTCTAGTTGACTAGCTCGTTGATCAACAGATAGTCATGGTTTCCTGACTATGGACATTGGATGTCATTGATAACGGGATCACATCATTAGGAGAATGATGTGATGGACAAGACCCAATCCTAAACATAGCACAAGATCGTATAGTTCGTTTGCTAGAGTTTTTCCAATGTCAAGTATCTTTTCCTTAGACCATGAGATCGTGTGTCTCCTGGATACCGTAGGAGTGCTTTGGGTGTACCAAATGTCACAACGTAACTGGGTGACTATAAAGGTATACTACGGGTATCTCTGAAAGTGTCTTTTGGGTTGACACGGATCAAGACTGGGATTTGTCACTCCGTATGACGGAGAGGTATCTCTGGGCCCACTCGGTAATGCATCATCATAATGAGCTCAAAGTGACCAAGTGTCTGGTCACGGGATCATGCATTACGGTACGAGTAAAGTGACTTGCCGGTAACGAGACTGAACAAGGTATTGGGATACCGACGATCGAGTCTCGGGCAAGTAACGTACCGATTGACAAAGGGAATTGTATACGGGGTTGCTTGAATCCTCGACATCATGGTTCATCCAATCATCGAGGAGCATGTGGGAGCCAACATGGGTATCCAGATCCCGCTGTTGGTTATTGACCGGAGAGTCGTCTCGGTCATGTCTACATGTCTCCCGAACCCGTAGGGTCTACACACTTAAGGTTCAGTGATGCTAGGGTTGTATAGATATGAGTATGCAGTAATCCGAAAGTTGTTTGGAGTCCCAGATGAGATCCTGGACATCACGAGAAGTTCCGGAATGGTCCGAAGGTGAAGAATTATATATAGGAAGTGTTATTTCGGCCATCGGGAAAGTTTCGGTATCACCAGTATTGTACCGGGACCACCGGAAGGGTCCCGAGGGTCCACCGGGTGGGGCCATCCATCCCGAAGGGCCCCATGGGCTGAAGTGGGAAGGGAACCAGCCCATAGTGGGCTGGTGCGCCCCCTTTTCGGCCCCCCATGTGCCTAGGGTTGGGAACCCTAGGGGAGGGGGCGCCTCCACTTGCTTTGGGGGGCACTCCCCCCCCTTGGCCGCCGCCCCCCCTAGGAGATCCCATCTCCTAGGGCCGGCGCACCCCCTAGGGGCCTATATAAAGGGGGGAGGGAGGGCAGCCGCACCCTGAAGTCTTGGCGCCTCCCTCTCCCCTGCTACACCTCTCCCTCTCGCAGTAGAACAGCGAAGCCCTGCTGCGGTGACTGCTGCATCCACCACCACGCCGTCGTGCTGCTGGATCTTCATCAACCTCTCCTTCCCCCTTCTGGATCAACAAGGAGGAGACGTCACGCTGACCGTATGTGTGTTGAATGCAGAGGTGCCGTCCGTTCAGCGCTAGTATCTCCGGTGATTTGGATCACGTCGAGTACGACTCCCTCATCCCTGTTCTTTTGAATGCTTTCGGTCGTGATCTACAAAGGTATGTAGATGCATCCGATCACTCGTTGCTAGATGAACTCATAGATGGATCTTGGTCAAAACGTAGGAATTTTTTTTGTTTTCTGCAACGTTCCCCATCAAGTTCCACTTTCAATCTCCCCATTTTTGGTAATTGATGACAACATATAGATCAAAGCTTCAACAAATGATAATAAGAGTGAAAGATATCATCGCTTTGAGAAGTATGTGAAAAGCAAGAGCTCCCCCTAAATTTGTGCATATCTTAAGATTTGCTTTGGACTGCAAATGCACAATGAGTTAGGATCGTGGGTTACTCTTCCATGTCACATACATCTTGGTGGAGCGCTCAAAATGATAAGAATTAAATACATGCACTCATCACCAAGCAAAGTGAATGATAATATAAGGATAAGTAAGATAATATCATCTAACAAGCATAAGTGTAGCTTATGATCAACCACATGATCATCAATGTCTCATAGATAATGGCATAGTATCTCAAGCAATCAAAAGATAAACAAAGTTCAACCACCAAAGCTAGAGAGAATAAAAAGCAATGCTCTCTCTCGAAGCCTATGATCTATACATTTTTCTCCCCCTTTGGCAACAAGTTACCAAAAAGTTCATAGAAAATGCATAGCACTAGAACGTCTCTCAGGCTTGGTCTTCAGGTGGTGGTGTCCGGAGAACTCCAAGGACGAAGGCTTCAGTCGATGTAGACGGAGCTGATGGGGTAGGTGCTGGAGCTGGTGGCACTGAAGCTGTAGCTGGTGCAGATGAAGTGGCTCTAGTGTCCGGTACAGGCACTGCAGCAGATCTCTGAGCTCGAGGCACTCTGGCAAATGCATCAGTGGTTGTCTTTCCCTTCCTCTCCTGCATGTCATCCTGTAGCTGCTCCACAACAGACTGAATCTCAGTTACTTTGACATCTAAATCATAGAATTTTTGTTCCACGATTCTTTCCAGGCTCTCCTGGTTTTGAGTTAGGGTGGCCATCCCCTTCTCAATCCTCAGAGATGATGTTATCAAGTAACCAAGCTGGTCCTGCTTGCTTTTCAAAAAGTACTCAGATGCCTCCTCTTGAGTTGGCATCTTGGCAACCTTCTCCATCTTTGCCTTCTCCTTCTTTGCTTGTGCTTGCACTGAGGAGGGTTCATCTTCATTCATCACAACTTGGTTGTCCTCGAAGTCAGGATAGATAGGCAAGTGTTCCTTATCCAACAAGTATGTGCATGTGCCCATCTTTGAGTTTATCAACTCCTAGATCTGTGGGGCATATCCACAACTGTTGGAAATATGCCCTAGAGCCAATAATAAAATGATTATTATATTTCCTTGTTCATAATAATTGTCTATTATTCATGCTTTAATTGTATTATCCAGAAATCGTAATACATGTGTGAATACATAGACCACAATGTGTCCCTAGTGAGCCTCTAGTTGACTAGCTCGTTGATCAACAAATAGCCATGGTTTCCTGGCTATGGACATGGGGATGTCATTGATAATGGGATCACATCATTAGGAGAATGATATGATGGACAAGACCCAATCCTAAACATAACACAAGATCGTATAGTTCGTTTGCTAGAGTTTTTCCAATGTCAAGTATCTTTTCCTTAGACCATGAGATCGTGCAACTCCCGGATACTGTAGGAGTGCTCGGGGTATACCAAACGTCACAACATAACTGGGTGACTATAAAGGTATACAACGGGTATCTCCGAAAGTGTCTGTTGGGTTGACACGGATCAAGACTGGGATTTGCACTCCGTATGACGGAGAGGTATCTCTGGGCCCACTCGGTAATGCATCATCATAATGAGCTCAAAGTGACCAAGTGTCTGGTCACGGGATCATGCATTACGGTACAAGTAAAGTGACTTGCCGGTAACGAGATTGAACGAGGTATTGGGATACCGACGATCGAATCTCGGGCAAGTAACGTACCGATTGACAAAGGGAATTGTATACGGGGTTGCTTGAATCCTCGACATCGTGGTTCATCCGATGAGATCATCGAGGAGCATGTGGGAGCCAACATGGGTATCCAGATCCCGCTGTTGGTTATTGACCGGAGAGCCGTCTCGGTCATGTCTACATGTCTCCCGAACCCGTAGGGTCTACACGCTTAAGGTTCGGTGACGCTAGGGTTGTAGAGATATGAATATGCAGTAACCCGAAAGTTGTTCGGAGTCCCGGATGAGATCCTGGATGTCACGAGGAGTTCCGAAATGGTCCGGAGGTGAAGAATTATATACAGGAAGTGCAGTTTCGGTCATCGGGAGAGTTTCGGGGTCACCGATATTGTACCGGGACCACCGGAAGGGTCCCGGGGGTCCACCGGGTGGGGCCACCCATCCTGGAGGGCCCCATGGCCCATAGTGGGGAGGGGAACCATCCCATAGTGGGCTGGTGCACCCCCCTAGACCCACCCCATGCGCCTAGGGTTGGGAACCCTAGGGTGGGGGGGCGCCCCACCTGGCTTGGGGGGCACTCCACCCCTTGGCCCCCCCCCCTAGGAGTTCAAATCTCCTAGGGCCGGCGCCCCCCCCTAGGGGGGCCTATATAAAGGGGGGGGGGAAGGGGGCACCCACACCCTTGAGTCTTGGCGCCTCCCTCTCCCCTGCTACACCTCTCCCTTTCGCAGTATAACGGCGAAGCCCTGCTGCGGTGACGCCCTGCATCCACCACCACGCCGTCGTGCTGCTGGATCTTCATCAACCTCTCCTTCCCCCTTGCTGGATCAAGAAGGAGGAGACGTCACGCTGACCGTACGTGAGTTGAACACGGAGGTGCCGTCCGTTCGGTGCTAGGATCTCCGGTGATTTGTATCACGTCGAGTACGACTTCCTCATCACCGTTCTTTGAACGCTTCCACGCATGATCTACAAAGGTATGTAGATGCAATCCGATCACTCATTGCTAGATGAACTCATAGATGGATCTTGGTGAAACCGTAGGAAAATTTTTGTTTTCTGCAACGTTCCCCAACAGTGGTATCAGAGCCACGTTTATGCGTAGTTCTCTTTGCACGAGGAGAACACAATTTGTTGTGGGCGTAGATGTTGTCAACTTTCTTGCCGCTACTAGTCTTATCTTGCTTCAGCGGTATTGTGGGATGAAGCGGCCCGGACCGACCTTACACGTACGCTTACGTGAGACTGGTTCCACCGACTGACATGCACTAGTTGCATAAGGTGGCTAGTGGGTGTCTGTCTCTCCCATTTTAGTTGGAGTGGATTCAATGAAAAGGGTACTTATGAAGGGTAAATAGAAGTTGACAAATCACGTTGTGGCTATTACGTAGGTAAGAAAACGTTCTTGCTAGAACCCTTTTGAAGCCACGTAAAACTTGCAACAACAATTAGAGGACGTCTAACTTGTTTTTGCAGCAAGTGCCTTGTGATATGATATGGCCAAAGTTGTGATGAATGATGAATGATATATATGTGATGTATGAGATCATGTTCTTGTAATAGGAATCACGACTTGCATGTCGATGAGTATTACAACCGGCAGGAGCCATAGGAGTTGTCTTTATTTTTTGTATGACCTGCGTGTCATTGAGAAATGACATGTAAATTACTTTACTTTATTGCTAAACGTGTTAGCCATAGTAGTAGAAGTAATAGTTGGCGAGCAACTTCATGGAGACACGATGATGGAGATCATGATGATGGAGATCATGGTGTCATGCCGGTGACAAGATGATCATGGAGCCCCAAGATGGAGATCAAAGGAGCTATGTGATATTGGCCATATCATGTCACTATTATTATTTGATTGTATGTGATGTTTATCATGTTTTTGCATCTTGTTTACTTAGAACGGCGGTAGTAAATAAGATGATCCCTCATAATAATTTCAAGAAAGTGTTCCCACTAACTGTGCACCATTGCGATAGTTTGTTGTTTCGAAGCACCACGTGATGATCGGGTGTGATAGATTCCAACGTTCACATACAACGGGTGTAAGACAGATTTACACATGCAAACACTTGGTTGACTTGACGAGCCTAGCATGTACAGACATGGCCTCGGAACACAGAAGACCGAAAGGTCGAGCATGAGTCGTATAGAAGATACGATCAACATGAAGATGTTCACCGATGTTGACTAGTCCGTCTCACGTGATGATCGGACACGGCCTAGTTAACTCGGATCATGTTATACTTAGATGACTGGAGGGATGTCTATCTAAGTGGGAGTTCATTACATAATTTGATTAGATGAACTTAATTATCATGAACTTATTCTAAAATCTTTACAATATGTCTTGTAGATCAAATGGCCAACGTTGTCCTCAACTTCAACGCGTTCCTAGAGAAAACCAAACTGAAAGACGATGGCAGCAACTATACGGACTGGGTCCGGAACCTGAGGATCATCCTCATAGCTGCCAAGAAAGATTATGTCCTAATAGCACCGCTAGGTGACGCACCCGTCCCACAGAACCAAGACGTTATGAACGCTTGGCAGACACGTGCTGATGATTACTCCCTCGTTCAGTGCGGCATGCTTTACAATTTAGAACCGGGGCTCCAAAAGCGTTTTGAGCGACACGGAGCATATGAGATGTTCGAAGAGCTGAAAATGGTTTTCTAAGCTCATGACCGGGTCGAGAGATATGAAGTCTTCGACAAGTTCTTCAGCTGTAAGATGGAGGAAAATAGTTTTGTCAGTGAGCACATACTCACAATGTCTGGGTTACATAACTGCTTGGCTCAGCTGGGAGTTAATCTCCCGGATGACGCGGTCATTGACAGAATCCTCCAGTCGCTTCCAACAAGCTACAAGAGCTTTGTGATGAACTTCAATATGCAGGGGATGGAAAAACCGTTCCTGAGGTATTTGCAATGCTGAAATCAGCAGAGGTAGAAGTCAAAAAGGACCATCAAGTGTTGATGGTGAATAAAACCACTAAGTTCAAGAAAGGCAAGGGTAAGAAGAACTTCAAGAAGGACGGCAAGGGAGTTTCCGCGCCCGGTAAGCAAGCTGCTGGGAAGAAGCCAAAGAATGGACCCAAGCCCGAGACTGGGTGTTTTTATTGCAAGGGAAGTGGTCACTGGAAGCGGAACTGCCCCAAATACTTAGCGGACAAGAAGGCCGGCAAAACGAAAGGTATATGTGATATACATGTAATTGATGTGTACCTTACCAGTACTCATATCAGCTCCTGGGTATTTGATACCGGTGCAGTTGCTCACATTTGTAACTCAAAGCAGGAGCTGCAGAATAAACGGAGACTGGCGAAGGACGAGGTGACGATGCACGTCGGGAATGGTTCCAAGGTCGATGTGATCGCCGTCGGCACGCTACCTCTACATTTACCCACGGGATTAGTTTTAAACCTCAATAATTGTTATTTAGTACCAGCTTTGAGCATGAACATTGTATCAGGATCTCATTTAATTCGAGATGGCTACTCATTTAAATCCGAGAATAATGGTTGTTCTATTTATATGAGAGATATGTTTTATGGTCATGCTCCTATGGTGAATGGTTTATTCTTAATGAATCTCGAGCGTAATGCTACACATATTCATAGTGTGAATACCAAAAGATGTAAGGTTGATAATGATAGTCCCACATACTTGTGGCACTGCCGCCTTGGTCACATAGGTGTCAAACGCATGAAGAAACTCCATGCAAATGGACTTTTAGAGTCTCTTGATTACGAATCATTTGACACGTGCGAACCATGCCTCATGGGTAAGATGACCAAGAGTCCATTCTCAGGAACAATGGAGCGAGCAACCAACCTATTGGAAATCATACATACTGATGTGTGCGGTCCAATGAGTGTTGAGGCACGCGGTGGCTATCGTTATGTTCTCACCCTCACTGATGACTTGAGTAGATATGGGTATATCTACTTAATGAATCACAAGTCTGAAACCTTTGAAAAGTTCAAGGAATTTCAGAGTGAGGTTGAGAATCAACGTGACAGAAAAATCAAGTTTTTGTGATCAGATCATGGAGGAGAACACTTGAGTCACGAATTTGGTACACACTTAAGAAAATGTGGAATAGTTTCACAACTCACGCCGCCTGGAACACCTCAGCTTAATGGTGTGTCCGAACGTCGTAATCGCACTCTATTGGATATGGTGCGATCTATGATGTCTCTTACCGATTTACCATTGTCATTTTGGGGCTATGCTTTAGAGACTGCCGCATTCACTTTAAATAGGGCTCCGTCGAAATCCGTTGAGACGACACCGTATGAATTATGGTTTGGGAAGAAACCTAAGCTGTCGTTTCTAAAAGTTTGGGGATGCGATGCTTATGTCAAGAAACTTCAACCTGAAAAGCTCGAACCCAGGTCAGAAAAAATGTGTCTTCATAGGATACCCTAAAGAAACTATTGGGTATACCTTCTACCTCAGATCCAAAGGCAAGATCTTTGTTGCCAAGAATGGGTCCTTTCTAGAGAAGGAGTTTCTCTCAAAAGAAGTAAGTGGGAGGAAAGTAGAACTTGATGAAGTATTACCTCTTGAACCGGAAAGTAGCGCAACTCAGGAAAATGTTCCTGTGGTGCCTGCACCAATTAGAGAGGAAGTTAATGATGATGATCAAGATACTTCTGATCAAGCTCCTACTGAACTTCGAAGGTCCACAAGGACACGTTCCGCACCAGAGTGGTACGGCAACCCTGTCTTGGAAATCATGTTGTTAGACAACGGTGAACCTTCAAACTATGAAGAAGCGATGGCGGGACCGGATTCCGACAAATGGCTAGAAGCCATGAAATCCGAGATAGGATCCATGTATGAAAACGAAGTATGGACTTTGACTGACTTGCCCGATGATCGGCGAGCCATAGAAAATAAATGGATCTCTAAGAAGAAGACATACGCGGATGGTAATGTGACCATCTATAAAGCTAGGCTTGTCGCTAAGGGTTATCGACAAGTTGAAGGGGTTGTGTATGATGAGACATTCTCTCTCGTAGCAAAGCTGAAGTCCGTCCGAATCATGTTAGCAATTGCCGCATACTATGATTATGAGATATGGCAAATGGACGTCAAAACGGCATTCCTTAACGGTTATCTTAAGGAAGAACTGTATATGATGCAGCCTGAAGGTTTTGTCGATCCTAAGAATGCTGACAAGGTGTGCAAGCTCCAACGCTCGATTTATGGGCTGGTGCAAGCATCTCGGAGTTGGAACATTCACTTTGATGAGATGATCAAAGCGTTTGGGTTTATGCATACTTATGGAGAAGCATGCGTTTACAAGAAAGTGAGTGGGAGCTCTGTAGCATTTCTCATATTATATGTAGATGACATACTTTTGATGGGAAATGATATAGAGCTTTTGGACAGCATTAAGGCCTACTTGAATAAGAGTTTTTCAATGAAGGACCTTGGAGAAGCTGCTTATATATTAGGCATCAAGATCTATAGAGATAGATCAAGACGCCTCATAGGTCATTCACAAAGCACATAGCTTGATAAGATATTGAATAAGTTCAATATGGATCAGTCTAAGAAGGGGTTCTTGCCTGTGTTGCAAGGTGTGAAATTGAGATTAGCTCAATGTCTGACCACGGCAGAAGATATAGAAGAGATGAGTGTCATCCCCTATGCCTCAGCCATAGGTTCTATTATGTATGCCATGCTGTGTACCAGACCTGATGTAAACATTGCCGTAAGTTTGTTAGGTAGGTACCAAAGTAATCCCGACAAGGAACACTGGACAGCGGTCAAGAATATCCTGAAGTACCTGAAAAGGACTAAGGAAATGTTTCTCGTTTATGGAGGTGACGAAGAGCTCGTCGTAAAGGGTTACGTCGACACTAGCTTCGACACAGATTTGGATGACTCTAAGTCACAAACCGGATACGTGTATATTTTGAATGGTGGGGCAGTAAGCTGGTGCAGTTGCAAGCAAAGCGTTGTGGCGGGATCTACATGTGAAGCGGAATACATGGCAGCCTCGGAGGCAGCACACGAAGCAGTCTGGGTGAAGGAGTTCATTACCGACCTAGGAGTCATACCCAATGCGTCGGGCCTGATGACTCTCTTCTGTGACAACACTAGAGCTATTGCCCTTGCCAAGGAGCCCAGGTTTCACAGGAAGACCAGGCATATCAAGCGTCGCTTCAAATCCATTCATGAAAGTGTTCAAAATGGAGACATAGAGATTTGTAAAGTACATACGGACCTGAATGTAGCAGATCCGTTCACTAAACCTCTCCCTAGAGCAAAACATGATCAACACCAGAATTCCATGGGTGTTCGATTCATCACAATGTAACTAGATGATTGACTCTAGTGCAAGTGGGAGACTGTTGGAAATATGCCCTAGAGGCAATAATAAAATGATTATTATATTTCCTTGTTCACGATAATTGTCTATTATTCATGCTTTAATTGTATTATCCAGAAATCGTAATACATGTGTGAATACATAGACCACAATGTGTCCCTAGTGAGCCTCTAGTTGACTAGCTCGTTGATCAACAGATAGTCATGGTTTCCTGGCTATGGACATGGGGATGTCATTGATAACGGGATCACATCATTAGGAGAATGATGTGATGGACAAGACCCAATCCTAAACATAGCAAAAGATCGTACATTTCGTTTGCTAGAGTTTTTCCAATGTCAAGTATCTTTTCCTTAGACCATGAGATCATGCAACTCTCGGATACCGTAGGAGTGCTCTGGGTATACCAAACGTCACAACTTAACTGGGTGAGTATAAAGGTATACTATGGGTATCTCCGGAAGTGTCTGTTGGGTTGACACGGATCAAGACTGGGATTTGTCACTCCGTATGACGGAGAGGTATCTCTGAGCCCACTCGGTAATGCATCATCATAATGAGCTCAAAGTGACCAAGTGTCTGGTCACGGGATCATGCATTACGGTACGAGTAAAGTGACTTGCCGGTAACGAGATTGAACGAGGTATTGGGATACCGACGATCGAATCTCGGGCAAGTAACGTATCGATTGACAAAGGGAATTGTATACGGGGTTGCTTAAATCCTCGACATCGTGGTTCATCCGATGAGATCATTGAGGAGCATGTGGGAGCCAACATGGGTATCTAGATCCCGCTGTTGGTTATTGACCGGAGAGCCGTCTCGGTCATGTCTACATGTCTCCCGAACCCGTAGGGTCTACACACTTAAGGTTCGGTGACACTAGGGTTGTAGAGATATGAATATGTAGTAACCCGAAAGTTGTTCGGTGTCCCGGATGAGATCCTGGACGTCACGAGGAGTTCCGGAATGGTCCGGAGGTGAAGAATTATATATAGGAAGTGCAGTTTCGGACATCGGGAGAGTTTCGGGGTCACCGGTATTGTACCGGGACCACCGGAAGGGTCCCGGGGGTCCACCGGGTGGGGCCACCCATCCCGGAGGGCCCCATTGGCCCAAGTTGGGAGGGGAACCAGCCCATGGTGGGCTGGTGCGCCCCCCTAGGCCCACCCCATGCGCCTAGGGTTGGGAACCCTAGGGTGGGGAGCGCCCCACCTGGCTTGGGGGCGCCACACCTGGCTTGGGGGGCACTCCACCCCTTGGGCGCAGCCCCCCTAGGAGTTCCCATCTCCTAGGGCCGCCCCCCCTAGGGGGCCTATATAAAAGGGGGGGAGGGGGCAGCCACACCCTTGAGTCTTGGCGCCTCCCTCTCTCCTGCTACACCTCTCCCTTTCGTAGTATAACGGCGAAGCCCTGCTGCGGTGACGCCCTGCATCCACCACCACGCCGTCATGCTGCTGGATCTTCATCAACCTCTCCTTCCCCCTTGCTGGATCAAGAAGGAGGAGACGTCACGCTGACCGTACGTGTGTTGAACACGGAGGTGCCGTCTGTTCGGCGCTAGGATCTCCGGTGATTTGGATCACGTCGAGTACGACTTCCTCATCACCGTTCTTTGAACGCTTCCGCGCGTGATCTACAAAGGTATGTAGATGCAATCCGATCACTCGTTGCTAGATGAACTCATAGATGGATCTTGGTGAAACCGTAGGAAAATTTTTGTTTTCTGCAACGTTCCCCAACAACAACTTGTTTTCTGGTCAGCTGCAGTCCTCTTGATAGTCTCAACTATAAGGCCCATGACCTTGAACTTCTATGGCACATCAATTATATGTATCAAGTTAATTGCATGCCCTCTGATCATGTTGTGGTCACTGACTTGGGCAAAAGAGTGTGCCTTAGGATCCAGTTGATCGTTGGCAGTCCTGACAGAAGAAAAGTGACTGACCCAAACTTGAAAGTCTCAAGAGCATCTTCAGGAATCTCCTTGTACATCTGTAACATAGAATTGTGATCCATCTTTTTCTTGGCATAAACATCCAAGTCATCTTCACTTTCATTTGGGGCATTGATCAGACTGGCCCATTCCTCAATAGTTGATTGGTACCTTGTACCTTCAGACATCCATACTATCCTGCCATCTGGATAGAAGTGTGCTGTGGAGTAGAATTGCATTATGAGCTCCTTATTCCACTTTGTGAGCTTCTTCCCAACAAAGTCTGCAACTCCACAAGCACAGAAGCTGTCAAACACACCAGGATAGTGTTCCTCATTTTCCTTCATGTAGGTCCAGTTGACCCACCTCATATCACACACTATAGGCTTATTGTCCAACAAAATTGTCTCATAGAAATCTTGTTGTTCCTTTGTGTGGAACCTGTAATCAACAGCAGTCCTTCTCCATGTAGCCTATGGGTCTGTCTCTCTCCATTTCCTCAGTCCTGAGTCTCTCCTGATCTTCATGTTCTCAGCCACAGGATGAGCATCATTGTGGTCTGGAATTTTTGGCTTCAATTTTCTCAGAACATGCTCTTCATCTTCTTCTTCAGCAACAGTCTCGGGCACTGGGGCCTTGTTCTTCTCAGCAGCTAGTATGTTTCTAGTATTTCTCTTTGGTGCAGTCTTGGGCTTGGAGGCAGCTTTGGGTGCTTCTTTGGGCTTTGATGATGCAGCCCCTGTCCTAATAGCATCACCCATAAGCTTCTGTGCCTTGGGTGCTGGTGCAGCAACCTCTTCTTCCTCTTCTTATTCCATCATGGAAGCCTTTCCAATCACTCTGGCCATGGTCTTCTTGACCCTTTCCTTCTTTTTCTTTCCTTCTGCAGCAGGCTCTTTGGGTTCAGATTCCAAAGATGCTTGAGTGGATGCTCTGGCCTTAGACATGGGTTGTCTTCCTGCTGGCCTTTTGATCTTCATCCCTGGCTTAACTACAGTTGATCTATACTCCTTATTAACCACTTTCTTCTTTGATGTGGCCGCATCCTAAGTGGCCACATAGTCTTTGTCCTCAGACTCTGAAGTTTTCTTCTTGCTTGCTCTAGTGGCAGCCTTTGGCAAATTGCTTGGGGTGCTCCTGCTACCATCATCTGAACTGCTAGAGGGACTAGTGCCCTCACTCAGGTGAACCTGCTCCTCTAACCTGTTCTGGCTGTCACTCTGGTCAGACATGTTGCAAACACTGACAGCAGACCCTATGAATAGATATAGATGAGATAGAGTGGATGAGCATCACGAAATGCAGAGGTTTTTGCAAAATAATGAGTCAAAAACTTAGTTTTAGTTTTCCACAGAAAGCATTTCGGATCAACCAATTTGCAAACTCGATGATACCGAAGCAGCTGTTGGAACCTAAACTAGTGAACTCGGTCAGACCGAGTCACATTTCGGTGGCACCGAGACTGCTAGGGTTTCACAAAGTCCTAAACTCGGTCACACCGATTTGCAATTCTCGGTCAGACCGAGAACCACATGTGCAATGGCCTTGGCCGAATCGGTGGAACCAAGTTCTGCAACCCGGTGGGTCCGAGATGGTTTCAGCGGAAACCTAACCCTAAATTTTCGATTCAACTCTAATCTACGGAGTGTTTTGACTGGATAGAAGTGTTTCAATCGTGGTAAGAATCATAATGAACACAATGTGATAGGAATCGGACAGGGATAGCACTATGATCGAGTCCATACCCTAGTTCAGCGATGAACTCGCTACGGCGGCAACAGTGGGGAAGAATTCTATTGACGGCGGCGGAGACCAGCGATAGGAGGCGGCTGGCGACGAGGAAGACGATCCGGAGACCCTGGAGGCAGAGCGAGCTATGCGCGTGCGAAGGGGTTTCGGAGAAATTTCCAAAATTTTGCCCGTGAGTATATATAGCCCGACCCTGTCGGTGTGACCGAGTGGAACAACTCGGTGGCACCGAGATGCATAACTGTTGACAGTTACAGCAACTCGGTGTGACCGAAAAGTTCAAATCGGTTGCACTGAGATTGAAAACCTAGATCGACTTAGTGCTCTCGGTATGACCAAAATGAATGAATCGGTCAGACCGAAACACACAAAGAAGTTTTGGTAGTTTAAGTCTATGACGAATCGGGGACTCCGAGTGCTCCTCACATAGAGTGGTTCGAATCTGACTTGATCAAATTTTGTGATGTAGCATGAATAGAGTTTGAGACGATAAAATCATAGATAGCTAGAGAGGGTTCTTAGGCATTCTTGTCCATCCACTTGGCAAAAGAAAAGAAAACCAAACAATCAAAACAACAAGTGGATGTCCTCGAATGAGTAAAATATGCAATCAACATGCTCACACAATAAAATGACAATTGAAATATGTGGCAAAGCATGCACAACCAATTCTAGCATCTATCAAACAATTTGCGATGACTAGGTCATCTATATATGAGTATATTGACTTAGGAGTCAAATGAGAACATTTGTTCATAGGTCATACTCATCTTTAAGAACAAGTGGGGTTACCACTTTTACATAAAGCATTGTTGTGTTCACACCATTAGAGTTGCTTTAGCTCAATTCTTAGAGTAAAGCTCCCCCTAGATGTGAGATCCCCCTTAAGAGGGATGAACTAACCTTGGGTTTTGTCGATGATGACTTCATGTAGATGTTGAAGATGTGGATGCTCAATGTTGATGTAGATCATTTGGAGCTATCCATTGGAGTGAGTTGCACTTTCAATACCTACACGGGTTAGTCCCACAAGGAACAAACAAGGATATCCATAGACATAGAGTGATGCACACATGAGATGATGTCTATGAAAGCTTTTAGGTTACCTTGTCCCTTGTCTTACCAACAAGAGGGTTTGTGACTCCTTGAACTAGTGCAAGATGTGGAAGTTGATTGCACTTGTTCTTGCCAAGATGATAAGAGTGAAGTATGTTGGCGGAGTCACCCTCAAGAACTCTCTAGTTCTTCTTCTTCAGGATCCACACCATCTTGATGGGAATCCTCGGTGTTGTAGTTGTACTTGATGAAGTGGAACTTGAAGTAGTCTTGGGAACCCACTTGACCAAGGCCTTAGGAGCTTCTTCAAATGCATCAATTTCCTCTTGAAGCTCGTCTTTGCCTTTTTGCTTGTGGTCTTGTGGTGGAAGATCATCTTGAGCTTGTGTCCCTTTGAGAGAAGTAGGATCACACTTCTCTTGTTGAGGAACAAACTTCGTATTGGGGTATTGATCTTCTTCCCACTCAACTCCATTGGCATTGAACTTTCGTTCAAAACCAACACCTTGATTCTTCCGGTGCCTTCCTTGATTGCGTACAATTTCCTCAAATTGCTTACTTCCGGCAAGGCTCTTGTAAACACATTTCTCTATAATTCCCTTCAATAAGCTATTTTCTTTCTCAAGTGTAACTTGGCTAAGAGAATCATTAGTGGAATCAAGAGAACTACTAGAAGCAACAATATTGGATTTAGCATGATTATTGTTACTAGTAGAGGAAGAATCTTTATCGTTCTTGTTACTAGACTTGACTTGAGGCATGTAAGTGGATAAGAGTAAACGCTTCGCAATGTAAGAAGAACTTTTCTTGCGAAGATCATCATTGATTGCTTTTAAGAACTCATGCTCTTTCTCAAGGTTGAGCTTTTTGAAGCGCAATTTCTCATGAGTCCTTAAAAGTTCTCGATGATCTCCTAAGATAGTTTCATGAGCAAACTTAAGAGTGTTTAGTTCTTTAGTTAGAGACTCAATCTTCTCCTTATCATTGTCATTCGTTTTATCTTGATTAGCATGATTAATTGACGTTTCATCATAGTATTCATCACTAGAGTTGTCAACAAGTAAATCATCATCACCTAACAAGTCATCTTCATCACTATTGAAATCAACATACTCGGGGTATGATACCTTTGGGCCTTTAGCCATGAAGCATGTTCCAACTCCTTCATTTGGTGAGTCAAATATGTCATAGGAGTTGGTTGTCACAAGTGCTAGACCGGCAACACCTTCATCTTGAGTATATTCGGAGTCGGAGTGATAGCTTCTCTCGGAGTGGTTGTCGGAGTCGGAGCCGGGTACCCGTTCACCAACATGAGTTTGATGTCTTCGTTTTGTGTAGCTCCTTGATGACTTGTCCTTTCTTTCCGAATCCTTGCTTCTCCGTGAGGGTCTTCGTTCATAACGATCATCTCTACTCCTTCTTTCTCTAGATGGTGATTCTTCTCTTCTACTTCTTCTCTTGGGAGAATCTTCTCTTCTCTTGTAGGGGGCGTACATTCATTGGAATAGTGTCCGGGCCTTCCACAATTGTAGCAGTTTCGCTCTCGACTAGAAGATCTTTTGTCATTGTAGGACCTTGATTTGGAGCTTCTCTCTTTGCTTATACTCTTGTAGAACTTGTTGAAGTTCTTCACCATTAAGCTCAATTCTTCATTGAAGTTTGTTTCTCACTCGATGATGTGGGGGCTTCACATGAGGCTTTGTAAGCACCACTTGATTTGTTGTGAAGTTCCTCTTTATCCTTGAGTGACATCTCATGAGCAACAATTCTTCCGATGACTTCCGTTGGCTTGAGATCTTTGTAATTGGGCATCATTTGGATCAATGTGCACACGGTATCATATTTTCCATCCAAGGCTCTTAGGATCTTCTTGATGATGAATCTATCGGTCATCTCTTCACTCCCTAAGCCGGCAATCTCATTTGTGATAAGAGAAAGCCTAGAGTACATTTCAGCGACACCTTCACCATCCTTCATTTTGAACTTGTCAAGTTGACTTTGAAGCACATCCAACTTGGATTCCGTGACGGAGTCGGTACCTTCGTGCATATCAACCAAAGTATCCCAAATTTCCTTTGCATTCTCAAGACGGCTGATTTTGTTGAATTCTTCGGGGCACAATCCGTTGAAGAGGATATCACAAGCTTGAGAATTGTATTGTAGCATCTTCAACTCATCCGCGGTAGCTTCACGATTCGGTTCTCTCCCATCAAAGAATTCACCTTGCAAGCCAATACACATAATAGCCCAAACGGCGGGGTTATGTCCAAGAATATGCATTTTCATCTTATGCTTCCAACTAGAAAAATTAGTACCATCAAAGTAAGGACCTCTACGGTGATAATTTCCCTCGCTAGACGCCATCTATACCTATACTAATTCTAGACTTCCTAGAAATTCCAACATAAATTAGATTTTAGGAGCCGTTCATCTAGCGTGGGACCGAATTATTACGGTGTAGATCCAACCATAAAATCCTAAGAAAAAATGATTTTCTCAACTGTAAAAAATAAGAAGAAAATCATATATCAATCTATCTACTACTACCATCCAACTTGCACGACCAATAAGGGCCCACCCTTGAACTCTCACGTCCCTCTCTTGAAAAGACTCCAAGTTTTGTACAACAGCCCACCCTCAAACTCTCACGTCTCTCTCTTGAAAAGAGTCCAAGTTTTGTACAACTACACCACGATATAGATTAAATATAGTCCATGTTTTATAAAAAATGCACCAGATTTCCACGTCAATTCCTTGCCACCCCTACACTGAAAAACAACCCATATCTTCGTCTTGAAGGTCGCCTCCACAAAGAGCAGTCCATGGCTTTCAATGGTGTACCAAGCCTGTTTTTTCCTGCGCCATCAAGCTTCCACTACTCGACCGCCCCTTCCGATACGTTGTCATCGGCTGCTACAGTAGCCGCCTTATGCTTCTCTGGTACTCCACCGCTCGCACTCTTCGCAACAGGGATAGATTGATCCAGGTTTGATCTACTACCATACATGCGCCACGTTTATCGGAGAAATTAGAGAAATTCCCAAGCACCAACCTTAGTGCTATCGGTTCCTCAAAAAAAATTAGTGGGGTCGAATTATAATGGCAAGATTTAGTCCCCAAAAATTGATCTATAATATATCTATCTATGGACTCTATACAAAACCTCACGTTCAGATTTGTAGACGCACAGTTTCAGAAAAAAAGATTTGTTGGCGCACAATAGATATTTTTTTCACATGGGTTACCTACGTGCATGAAAAAAAAGAAAAGAAACTAACTTTAATTATTTCTTTAGTAGTATAAAACTAGCAGGCCTGGTTTATGTCCTGAAAACGTGCAAGGCAGAAGGCTTCCTAAAAAATGTTGTATATGTCTGCATGCAAAAACAGAAAAGGAAACTAACTTTCAATTATCTCCTACATAGACGTGCAAAGGAAAAGGCTTTCCTTGCGAGTCCATTAAATTTAATCGCAGCTGACCCTACAAAAATAATAATCGCAGATGATAACCATCTCTTTGTGATCAGAGGATCTCTTCTTCTCCATGATCTCCGCATCGTCCTCATAGTGCGCTACGATGATGGCGGCAGCCCATGTTTGCTTCGTGTTCAACAAGGAATTCATCATGTGTGCATATACTTATCAACTGCAGCACTGCCCAGGCTCCGCGTACTCCCCTGTGATGATAAAGTCTACATGATCTCCGTATCGTCCAGGTTGTGCGCTACGCCGACGGTGGAAGCCTATGTTTGCTTCGTCTCCAACCACAAAATCATGTGTGCATAAGTATACACTGCAGCGCTGCCTAGACTCCTCATACTCCCCTCCGACCATAGAGTCTTGCTGCCAGACACGCCGATCTCACAAAAGTGCTCTCAACTTTCCATTAAATGGCTGCTTACCGCGTGTCTGCCTTCTCCATTCGATGACAAAAAGGTTGACTGCTTGATATCGAGGTTTCCCAACAATAATGGAGCACGTCAGATCAAAGCACGTAAGAGGAACTTGAAAGGAAAATCAGCCATGAGTTGCCAGCGTCTACTCTAATTCCTTTTGGTTAGTTCTTTCTCTTCCTGTAATTTTTGCATGGGTCGCCTGATGTGATGCTTTGTATAAGAAGTTAGAACACGACTGACATAATTTGGCTTTGCTGCATGGGATTTGATTATAGGATTTTTGGATATGTTTGGACCACATACGTATACAATAGATGAAGATATGTGGTTGTTGCTTCCTTAGTTTATTGTTATTTTTATGTGTTCGCATATTTACAAACCTTATCTATGACATTGAATTATGTTATTTTGCAGGATATGTTCATCGATGCTTTGGATAGCAATTCCGATTGCCATTGCCAATATATCTTATTTAGTTTTGCAAGACACTTGCCTTTTGTTTATCATCTGTATCTAGAATGGTATGGAGGTCTCACGAAAGCTTTCTAGAAAAAAGAGAATATTGAAGCTTATAAGTTTTTAGTTTTTCTTTGATTTACCTTCATTTAGCTGATACCCAGCTACTCGAGATTTTAAGAGCATCTCTTTGCGAGCATTTTCATTTAGGTGAGAACTGTTTATATTGTTGTTGCACATCGATATGGATAGTTTCTTTTCCTAATTTTGTATTTCCTTTGCAGTTCAACATATGTTTATATAATGTCCTCATATCAGAACTTAGCAGATATCAAAAGATTTTAGCATATGATTTCTACCTCAGTCTTTACATTCTGAATTTATGTAATTTCCTGATACTTTGCTTCTCGGGTCTAAGTACACGCTCTTTGTGAGAAATTTTACTTTTCGGTTTTGCAAGGTATTGGTGATGTTCCAGTCTATTGAAGAAGAGCACACTTTCGGCTAGATCAACCATTGATAATTGTCCAAAGTACTATCGTTTTGTTGGCAGAGGATTCTTATGGGGACACATGACACACTTTATTTTAGTTTACTTTTCAGGCCAATGAAATAGTTGGAGTGGAAAAATTGAGTGTGTATGTATAGTTATTTTTAGCGGAACATACACCTACACCTTCGTGTACAAACTATGTTGTTGTCATAATAATTTCTGTATTCTAATAAGTTTTGGTTGGACACTTCAACTCTGTTAGAAAGTTTTTACTTCAGCTCTATTAGTAAGATTATACTGATGCACTAATTATCAAATTAATGTTCCTATGCAGTTAGATGAGTGAATCTTTTTTTCATGTAATAAAAATATGGATGTTTCAATTACAAATATTATTTCACAGTATCATTCGTACTAAAATAAATAAATCTATGATACATTTTTTCACTATGTCTATTTTAAAAACCCATTTAGCTTAATTATTTGATAGAGTTTTGCATTAGTACAATCGGTGTACTTACCATATATGTACTTCATGTATTCTTCTTTGATGTATGTTTGTGGAGTTTATCTTAACAACATGTTGTACACTAATTATTGATGTTTTAAGCTAGAGTATATGATTTGATAATGAGATATCTGGAAAAAAGACAGATTTAGTGTGTGCATACCAATATTTTGACATCCATCACGAAGTAAGAAATCTTTAGAAAAATAGATTTTTATTTCAGAGATCATTTGCATCTATCACGAAGTAAGCACATTCATGCGATACCTTACTATATAACTTATTTGTTCTAAAATACATTGCTTCTCATTAGAATAAATTTTCTTCCGCAAACAAATATCTGATATTTAGCATTTATTGTCTACGTCAACTTACATATATATTAAGTAAAGTCACATGCATTTGATAGGTTCACTTGGATTTTTTATACATGTCAAAAATCCTTTTTTGTGAATTTAATGATGTAATTTTAACGAGACATAGACACATTTTATTGGTTAAAGTTAAGTTCATACTCGAATGTCGAAAATAGTGTGCCTTCTTTTTGTGATCGGATTGATACTGTATATATATAGCAATTAATACTTTTGCAAAAAATAGTCAATACACAACTGACAAAAGGAAAATAACTAAGATTTTTGTCTACACTTTGTCAATACACAATCTAGAATGTATTTGCAAAACACATAGTTAATTATGGAAGAACCACAGATAACTACAAAATGAAAAAGTACTAATTCATGAAGCTTCGGGACTAGATAGTTGCTACCCTAAAAAGTGACCAATCAATGAGTCAGCAGGAAATGCTCAATAAGAATTGGAAACTGAAATTAGTCTCACATGTCTTAAATAGTAAACTAGAAACTAAATTTATATGTAGTTCAAAATATCATATATTCATATCTTACATTAAAAAGCAAGCCCGGGCGAATGCACGGGTCGGCGACTAGTACTCTCCTAGGTTGTGAAACCAAGGCTATGACCACCAAAAGCTATGGAAATCAAAGCAAATGGAGACCAAAGCTCTGATAGCACTTGTAGGATCGAAAGTATGTCTAGAGGGGGGGTGATTAGACTACTTGACCAAATAAAAATCTAGCCTTTTCCCAATTTTAGTTCTTGGCAGATTTTAGCTATCTTAGCATAAGTCAAGCAATCTCCACACAATTCAAGCAAGCATGCAAAAGAGTATATGAGCAGCGGAAAGTAAAGCATGCAACTTGCAAGAATGTAAAGGGAAGGGTTTGGAGGATTCAAACGCAATTGGAGACACGGATGTTTTTGTCGTGGTTCCGATAGGTGGTGCTATCGTACATCCACGTTGATGGAGACTTCAACCCACGGAGGGTAACGGTTGCGCGAATCCACGGAGGGCTCCACCCATGAAGGGTCCACGAAGAAGCAACCTTGTCTATTCCATCACGGCCGTCGCCCACGAAGGACATGCCTCACTAGCGGTAGATCTTCATGAAGTAGGCGATCTCCTTTCCCTTACAAACTCCTTGGTTCAACTCCACAATCTTGTCGGAGGCTCCCAAGTGACACCTAGCCAATCTAGGAGACACCACTCTCCAAGAAGTAAAAAATGGTGAGTTGATGATGAACTCCTTGCTCTTGTGCTTCAAATGATAGTCTCCCCAACACTCAACTCTCTCTCACAGGATTTGGATTTGGTGGAAAGAAGATTTGAGTGGAAAGCAACTTGGGGAGGGATAGAGATCAAGATTCATATGGTTGGAATGGAATATCTTGACCTCAACACAAGTGTAGGTGGTTCTCTCTAAGAAAATGTGTATTGGAAGTGTAGGTATGTTCTGATGGCTCTCTCCACGAATGAAGAGTGGGTGGAGGGGTATATATAGCCTCCACACAGAATCTAACCGTTACACACAATTTGCCAAACTCGGTGGGACCGAATGGTTAAACTCGGTCGGACCGATTCAGCAAACCTAGTGACCGTTAGGATTTTCGGTGGGACTGAGATGCAACTCGGTAGGACCGATATGGTTAGGGTTAGGGCATAACGTAATCTCGGTGTGACCGATTACACAAACTCGGTGGGACCGATTTTGGTAAAAAGCTAACCAGAGACTTGGTCAGGTAAACTCGGTGGGACCGATTCGCTCATCTCGGTGAGACCGAAATGTTACAAAAGGGAAACATAGAGTTTACATTGCAATCTCAGTGGGATCGATCGCTCATCTCGGTAAGACCGAAACGTTACGAAGGGAAACAAAGAGATTACAATCCCATCTCGGTGAGACCGAGATCCCTATCGGTGAAACTGAATTGCTAGGGTTTGTGGCAGTGGCTATGACACTTGAGACTCGGTGGCGCCGGATAGAAAGAATCGGTGGGGCCGAGTTTGACTTTTGGTTTAGGTCATATGTGGATGTGGGAAGGTAGTTGAGGGTTTTGGAGCATATCACTAAGCACTTTGAGTAAGTAAGCCATTAAGCAACACCTCATCCCTCCTTGATAGTATTGGCTTTTCCTATAGATTCAATGTGATCTTGGATCACTAAAATATAAAATGTAGAGTCTTGATCTTGAAGCTTGAGCCAATCATTTTGTCCTTAGAATTTTGAGGGATCCACTTTCCTCATCCATGCCATGCCATTCATTGAGCTTTTCCTGAAATATTAATCTTGGAATAATGTTAGCTCAATGAGCTATATGTTGTGGCAAGGCCGAGCTCTTTCTCGGACCGCTCGAGGTTCTGCTTCAGTGCGGTGACCTCCGCAGTCAGTGCGGCAGAGGTTAGCAGCGAAGCCTGCATACACATATAGACATACTTGTATTAGACTCCTGCAGATATTATTTGATCCTCTATTCGGCTTTTATTTGTGAACACCAAACAGAGCATCAGGGGCTACTGTCTATGCGGTAATATTTTCCTATATTTTAAATAGTTACCTCAAAGCCTGTTAGAAGGCTGGCACAGGCTTCACTCAGTCCGTTCTTGGCGGACTGAACCTTCTTGATCACCGCACTCATAATAGTGCGGTGCTCTTCGTCGATGGAAGCGCCTCGAAGCGCTCCCAGCAGGTTGTCCGGTGCCTCTGGATGGACAAAGGTCAGCGGCACGGGCGGCTTGCCCCTCTTGGAAGGGGGCCGCCTGCCGGAGTCTGGAACCATTGGAGGTTCCGGCGCAGTGTTCGGCTGAGGGCTAAACTTGGAGCCCTTGGGAGTCTTGCTCCCTTTGCGCCTGGAGTCCGGAAGGTCGCCTTAAGGCGCCTCCAGGTCTACCTCCCCTCGGTTCGATGCCCCTTGAGACAATACCTTGACATTGTCCGTAGGGCGAGGAGAGGAGGCGGTTGGAAGTGACTCGCTATTCATATCCGACGAGTCCAAGGAACCGTCCGACGAGGATACGTTGATACGGGCTCGGGGCGGACTGCATGATCATGTTCGACGTTAGGAGAAGCAGTGCAATAAAAGTATGCTATGAGTTACTCTGGTATCCAAATACTTACGACTTCGCTAGGGGCTTGGCCCTAAGTAACCACTTGTCTTCGCTGTCGGCGGCGATGGTAGAACAGTCCGGAAGGAGAGTCCTTCCCTTCTTGGACCCTCCAGCCTCCCCGGTGGGGCGGCCTTCCTTTTCCTGTCTCCCCCGGCTGGAGGGGGAGAATCTTCATCTTCCTCCTCGTTTTCACGGGAGGAGTGCGTCTCGGAGTTATCGGACGATGAGTCCGATACCACCTGGTGCCGGGAACTCTTTTGGTTTCCCGTGGCCATCTTCTTGGTCTTCTCTGGCACCTCATAAGGAGCCGGAGTCCGCATCTCCGTCAGGAGAGCGTCTGTAGGGTCTTCGGGCAGAGGGGCCGGACAGTCAATCTGCTCCGATGTCTCCACCCAGTCCTGTCAAAGGCATGGGAGCTCAGACCCCGCACATGGTCAAACTATGGAAAATGAATACCCTACGAGGTGTACATAACTTACCGGATTCGCAGGGCGTGTCGCGCTTAGCCCGCGATCCTCGGTAAGGGAGGGGGGACCTCGGCGCCCTTGAACAGCACCTTCCAGACGTTCTTATGCGTCGTGTCAAACAGCTCGCGTAGAGTCTGGTGCTGGGCCGGGTCAAACTCCCGTTAGTTGAAAGCCCGTCGTTGACACAGGAGGATCCGGCGGAAGAGCATGACCTAGACTATGTTGACAAGCTTGAGTTTCTTGCTTATCATGTTCCGGACACATTTCTAGAGTCCGTCCAGCTCCACCGATGAGCCCCAGGATAGGCCCTTCTTCTTCTAGGAAGTGAGCCGCGTGGGGATTCCGGATCGAAACTCGGGGGCCGCCACCTAGTTGGTGTCGCGTGGCTCGGTGATGTAGAACCACCCCGATTGCCACCCCTTTATGGTCTCCATGTAGGAGTCCTCGAGCCATGTAACGTTGGGCATTTTGCCCACCATGGCTCTGCCGCATCCTGCTTGTTGGCCGGCTACTACTTTCGTCTTGACACTGAAGGTCTTCAGCCACAGGCCGAAGTGGGGCCGGATGCGGAGGAAAGCCTCGCACACGTCGATGAACGCCGAGATGTTGAGGATGAAGTTCGGGGCCAGATCATGGAAGTCCAGCCCATAATAGAACATATTGCCGCGAATGAATGGATGGAGGGGAAACCCCACTCCGCGGATGAAGTGGGTGAGGAAAACCACCCTTTCGTAAGGTTCCGGGGTAGGGACGATCTGCCCCGCTGCTGGCAGCCGGTGCGTGATATCCGCGGCTAAGTATCCAGCCCCGCGTAGCTTTTTGATGTCTCCCTCCATGACGGAGGACACCATCCACTTGCCTCCTGCTCCAGACATGTTTGGAGAGGGCTGAGGAGAAGGATGTGGACTTGGGCGCTGGAGCTCGAGTGCGTGAGAATGGATGAGCAAGGAGGAAGAAGGCGTGGGTAGAAAAAGGTGAACCCTTATCCCTTTATAAGGGCGACGAAACTATGCGCCCTCACCAGCCTGGTAAAACTTGCTTATCCCCCAAGCGCCATAATTGATGGCGCGGTTGGGTTACCCACGTCGGTATTGATGGGAATCCCGTAATAAGGGGACACGATCTCTGCTTCGACAAGACGTGCCAAGGAAACCGCCTCGCGAAACACGCTAAGGTTGGTTGTGCAAAATGATTCGAATGGTGACCTGGCTGTGCTGTGATATCACACTGTGGAATGCGTCGGCAGATTAGATCTGTGAAAATATTATTCTCTCTACGGGTGTATGTGGAACTTGTTTCGCAGAGCCGGACACGATCCGCATGTTCAAAATCTTCTATGAAGTATTTTGAGGTGGAACCCGCCTTGCAATGTCGAAGACAATCTGCGCGCCGGGCTCATCGTCATTGAAGCCTGGTTCAGGGGCTACTGAGGGAGTCCTGGATTAGGAGGTATTCGGACAGCCGGATTATATCCTTTGCCGAACTGTTGGACTATGAAGATACAAGATTGAAGACTTCGTCCCGTGTCCGGATGGGACTCTCCTTGGCGTGGAAGGCAAGCTTGGCAGTATGGATATGTAGATCTCCTTCCTTGTAACCGACTCTGTGTAACCCTAGCCCCGTCTGCTGTCTATATAAACCGGAGGGTTTAGTCTGTAGGACCAACAACAACAATCATACCATACGCTAGCTTCTACGGTTTAGCCTCTTCAATCTCGTGGTAGATCAACTCTTGTACTACTCATATTATCAAGAACAATCAAGCAGGACGTAGGGTATTACCTCCATCAAGAGGGCCCGAACCTGGGTAAACATCGTGTCCCCTGCCTCCTGTTACCATCCGCCTAGACGCACAATTCGGGACCCCCTACCCGAGATCCACCGGTTTTGACACCGACACTCGTTACAAATTATCCTATCACAAAACTATCTGTTACCAGTTATTTCAGTACTTGCAGAGAATACCTTGCTGGAAACCGCTTATCATTTCCTTCTGCTCCTTGTTGGGTTTGACACTCTTACTTATCGAAAGGACTACGATAGATCCCCTATATGTGTGGGTCATCAGCACAGGAGATAAGAACACTCCGGATAGCGCCGAAGAAAATAACAATCCTCTCCAGCACAATGTAGAGCTGGAGGACGAACAAACTAGCCCCCAAGAGCAGGCAGCTGATGGAGAACCAGAGGAGGACAATTACATGCCTCTCTCCGAAGACGAGACGAGCCTCGGCGACGACGATTTTATCGTGCCTAAGGACCCCGTCGAGCAAGAGCGCTTCAAGCGCCGGCTTATGGCCACGGCAAATAGCCTAAAGAAAAGCAGCAACAGCTTCAAGCTGATCAAGACTTTCTAGCAGACAGGTGGACCGAAGTCCTTGCGGCCGAGGAGCATGAACTCGAGCGCCCGTCCAAGAGTTACCCAAAACGCAGGTTGCTACCTCACCTCGAGGAGGAAGCATTGAAACCTCATTCACTAGTGTACGATGCGGCTGACCGGCCACTACGCGGCCGAGCCAGAGAGGCGTTTCAGCCTGAAATTCAGCCCGCACCCTGTCGCCACTCAATCAAAAATACTAAGGCCCGGGGTAACACAGAGGACCTGCGAGACATATTGGACAGTAAGGCAAAAATGGCAAGGTCAATATACGGGACACGGGCACGCGCGCCAACACGGGACGATGATCATTGCATAGGATACACCAAGAGTAAATTCGGCCGGGCCGAATACAGCAGACAAGACTCATACGAACCGCATCGGGATATAGCCCGGCACAGAGGCGCCGCACCCCCCTATGCTTCACTGATGAAGTTATGAATCATGAATTCCCGGAGGGTTTCAAACCTGTAAATATCGAATCATACGATGGCACAATAGACCTCGCGGTGATGATCTACATGCCATCAAGTACCTCCCACTAAAACTCAAAGGACTAGCTCGGCATTGGCTAAACAGCTTGCCAGCAGATTCCATCGGCAGTTGGGAGGATCTGGAAGACGCATTCCTTGACAACTTCCAGGGCACTTATGTGCGGCCACCGGATGCTGATGACTTGAGCCACATAACCCAGCAGCTAGGGGAATCGGCCAGACAATTCTGGACACGGTTCCTGACTAAGAAAAACCAAATTGTAGACAATCCGGATGCAGAGGCCCTAGCGGCATTCAAGCATAACATCCACGACGAGTGGCTCGCCCGCCACCTCGGCCAGGAGAATCCGAAATCTATGGCAGCCCTCACAACACTCATGACCCGCTTTTGCGCGGGCGAGGACAACTGGCTGCCTCGGAGCAACAACACATCGAGGAATCCGGATACCTCGGATACCAAAGATGTTAACGGTAGGCATCATCGTAAAAGACTAAAGCGCCGCAATAATAGCGATAACACCGAAGATACGACAGTCAATGCCAGATTCAGAGGCTCTAGATCCGGTCAGCGGAAAAAGGCATTTAAAAGAAATACTTCGGCTCTGTCCAGTCTGGATCGCATATTGGATCGCTCATGCCAAATCCACGGCACCCCCGACAAGCCAGCCAATCACGCAAAACAGAGGATGCTGGGTGTTCAAGCAGGCTGGCAAGTTAAATGCTGAAAACAAGGACAAGGGGCTGCATAGCGATGACGAGGAGGAGCCCCGGCCGCCGAACACAGGAGGACAGAAGGGGTTTCCCCCACAAGTGAAGACGGTGAACATGATATACGCAACCCACATTCCCAAGAGGGAGCAGAAGCATGCACTAAGGGACGTCTATGCGATGGAGCCCGTCGCCCCAAAGTTCAACCCATGGTCTGCTTGCCCAATCACCTTCGATCGCAGGGACCACCCCACTAGCATCTGTCATCGCGGATTTGCTGCACTGGTCCTAGACCCCATCATTGACAGATTTCACCTCACTCGAGTTCTTATGGACGGCGGCAGCAGCCTAAACATGCTTTATCAGGATACAGTGCGAAAAATGGGTATCGATCCCTCGAGGATCAAACCCAGCAAAACCACCTTTAAAGGCGTCATCCCAGGTGTAGAGGCCATTGCATAGGCTCAATCACACTGGAAGTGGTCCTCGGATCACCGGATAACATCCGAAGCGAAGAGTTAATCTTCAACATCGTCCCGTTTCGTAGTGGCTATCATGCACTGCTCGGACGGACATCATTTGCAAAATTCAATGCAGTGCCGCATTACGCATACCTCAAGCTCAAGATGCCGGGACCTCACGGGGTCATAACAGTAAATGGAAACACAGAATGCTCGCTCCATATGGAAGAGCACACTGCGGCCCTTGCAGCAGAAGCACAAAGCAGCATGTTCAGGCAGACCACTCATATGGCATCACAACCCTCAGACACCTCCAAGCGAGTCCGGAACAAGCTACAACAGGATCGTCTGGCACGATCAGAGCTCGCCTAGCAATTCGGCCCCCGTCCCAGTCCCAATCAAGCGACAAAATCTGTGTCGTGCATACATAACTACGCACTGAAAATACCATGGACATAGGCAGGGGCATGATCAGGACAGGCCCCGCAATGTGGCTTAACCACCCTAGGGGCTGTATACCTTTATCATTTATTTTTTCTTTCAGGGCCTAACTCTCTGGAAGCCCTTTCCGGCCATACGATTGCCGGACACATTCCGGAAGCAACAACCTAGGTGGCAAGAAGCTAAGACGAACACGAGAATCCTCAGGTGGTCTCTAATAATAATTGATATACCCGTTTTTTGCTATCGATGCGCAGCTCGCCCTGGGATAAGACATTTCGAATTGTCCTACTTTCTGCTTATTGCACTACTTGTACCAGTATGCTTCGACGTATTATTTAAATAACAATGCATATCATTAATCTATTATTGCATTATATAAGTTTTTCCCTTTTTCTCTCACTTATATGTCCATTTAAGACAATCCGCACTCGTACGTCCGGGTACGGTAAGTACGCCAGGGGCTCTCGTTTACCCCATAACACGGCGCAAGAAGTCCGAACACTTTCGATAGTGCGGCACCCCGAACTTATAGCATTATATGCATCAGCTCTGAATCATGTCTTTTGTCAAATGTTGGGTTGTCCGGCTCCCATGCTTTGGTACCTTACGTTCCGCTATATCGGCTAAGGTAGCGGTGGGAGAACTACTGCGATTGTGTCCCGGTTCTTTCGGACGAGCACCTCAGTAGATAAAGCCGAAAACTGACTGTCAAGATAAGGCGAGAGACTAGTTGCTGTTCGAGAGGTCTCAAGTCGTTAAAGACTTTTTCCGCTTCGGGCGAGGAGTCGGCTTTGTCCGGCTTAGGCGTGTATAGCGCCCCGAATTCGGCCCTCGGAATACCAGGGGCTTCGTCAAAATTTAAAATTATAGACTTCTATGGCTAAGTGAGAGTGATAAAGCATTATAGTCCGATTGCCTAGTTCATTGCACTGAACACCTCCCTTGAAGGACCCAAAATTGGGGTAAAGAGTGCTCAGGTTTATCCCGAATACCCTAGTACTAGTTACGTGGGGGCAGAAGCCGACGACTGGCCAACTCTTAGATTTTATAAATGGTCGCACAGAAGGTAATATTTTAAATTAAGAAAGTGTCGCATGATGCAAATGGACTCGTTTCATATTACAGGATCACATGAGCATGTTCATTCAAAAATTACATCCTTGGCACACTCATCTTGAAGGAAATATTCCCTAGAGGCAATAATAAAGTTATTATTTATTTCCTTATATCATGATAAATGTTTATTATTCATGCTAGAATTGTATTAACCGGAAACATAATACATGTGTGAATACATAGACAAACAGAGTGTCACTAGTATCCCTCTACTTGACTAGCTCGTTAATCGAAGATGGTTATGTTTCCTAACCATAGACATGTGTTGTCATTTGATTAACGGGATCACATCATTAGGAGAATGATGTTATTAACATGACCCATTCCATTAGCTTAGCACCCGATCGTTTAGTATGTTGCTATTGCTTTCTTCATGACTTATACATGTTCCTGTGACTATGAGATTATGCAACTCCCATTTGCCGAAGGAACACTTTGTGTGCTACCAAACATCACAACGTAACTGGGTGATTATAAAGGAGCTCTACAGGTGTCTCCAAAGGTACATGTTGGGTTGGCGTATTTCGAGATTAGGATTTGTCACTCCGATTGTCGGAGAGGTATCTCTGGGCCCTCTCGGTAATGCACATCACTTAAGCCTTGCCAGCATTGCAACTAATGAGTTAGTTGTGAGATGATGTATTACGGAACGAGTAAAGAGACTTGCCGGTAACGAGATTGAGCTAGGTATTGAGATACCGACGATCGAATCTCGGGCAAGTAACATACCGATGACAAAGGGAAAAACGTATGTTGTTATGTGGTCTGACCGATAAAGATCTTCGTAGAATATGTAGGAACCAATATGAGCATCCAGGTTCTGCTATTGGTTATTGACCGGAGACGTGTCTCGGTCATGTCTACATTGTTCTCGAACCGTAGGGTCCGCACGCTTAACGTTATGTCGGTGTACTAGAATAGGGGTACCCTAGTACCCCGAACTTGTGCACGGGTAGTTGCAGCACCCCGCGGCAAGGCTTGCCGGGCGAACGCCAAGATCCTCCGTGGTTCCCTTGGAGCCATTCAAGAACAAAGTATTTAAGCTCAGGAGACAAGGCCCCGGCAAGAGGAGCTTGCCGGGAAGGCCAACCAAGGCACTCCAAGGAACTTGCCACGACGCACCACGCGCTCCGGCATGGCAACAAGGCCCCGGCAAGAGGAGCTTGCCGGGAAGACCAACCAAGGTACCTCGAGGCCTGGTGAGCGACAAGCTTCCGGACCCGACAAGATAACAGCAGCGGCAAGGTGCTTGCCGCGGCAGGCGGCCACTCTGTGCCCACGCTCCAGTGCATCCACCAACGTGTCGCTCTGGGGGCCTCTCCAGGCGCGCGTGGCGGGAGGCTGCGCAGCCGGCGGTGCGCAGTGGCATGCGAAGCTGACAAGATCGCCATCGTGTCGAACGGTGGCGCCCCTAACGGTCCTTTTCTGCACTGTTTGGGCGACTCAGACAGACATTTAATGCCCTTGTCCCCTGCCGTCAGGGTTAGGTAGGGTGCACTGTACAAGTAACTATACCAACCACCTCACTTTTTACATTTGTACCCTTCTCTGCGTTGCCACCTGTCGGTGACCCCTTTAGCGTATAAAAGGAGGCCCATGCGCAACGTAGGGGGGTTCGACGCGTTTGACAGGTTCGACTGGTTCGGAACCCAGAAAAACACTACGCTCTCTCTCTCTCTGGAGCAAGAACACAAGATAATCAAACAAGCAGCAGTAGGAGTGTTATGTCTCCGGAGAGCTCCGAAGCTGGGTAAACTGCTCGTGTGCTTCGCCTCGATCTGCTCTTCGTGTGATCTCCGCCCCCCGCCGAACCGAAAGGGCAACAAGGCCCCGGCAAGAGGAGCTTGCCGGGAAGGCCAACCAAGGCACTCCAAGGAACTTGCCGCGACGCGCCACGCACTCCGGCAAGGCAACAAGGCCCCGGCAAGAGGAGCTTGCCGGGAAGACCAACCAAGGTACCTCGAGGCCCGGTGAGCGACAAGCTTCCGGACCCAACAAGATAACAGCAGCGGCAAGGCGCTTGCCGCGGCAGGCGGCCACTCTATGCCCACGCTCCAGCGCATCCACCAACGTGTCGCTCTGGGGGCCCCTCCAGGCGTGCGTGGCGGGAGGCTGTGCAGCCAGCAGTGCGCAGTGGCATGCGAAGCTGACAAGATCGCCATCGTGGCGAACGGTGGTGCCCCTAATGGTCCTTTCCTGCACTATTTGGGCGACTCAGACGGGCATTTAATGCCCTTGTCCCCTGCCGTCAGGGTTAGGTAGGGTGCACTGTACAAGTAACTGTACCAACCACCTCACTTTTTACATTTGTACCCTTCTCTGCGTTGCCACCTGTCGGTGACCCCTTTAGCGTATAAAAGGAGGCCCATGCGCAACGTAGGGGAGGTTCGACAGGTTCGACACGTTCGACAGGTTCGACTGGTTCGAAACCCAGAAAAACACTACGCTCCCTCTCTGGAGCAAGAACACAAGATAATCAAACAAGCAGCAGTAGGAGTGTTATCTCTCCGGAGAGCTCCGAAGCTGGGTAAACTGCTCGTGTGCTTCGCCTCGATCTGCTCTTCGTGCGATCTCTGCCCCCCGCCGAACCGAAAGGGGCTCGGTCTACCGGCCCCATAGGTGTTCGTGGATCAGTTTCCCCGACACCTTTGGCGCGCCAGGTAGGGGGCGTCGAGATTGTGTGAACCTGATCCGGCGTTCACACGAGCTACATGTTCATTCCCTTCATCAACATGCCACCGAAGAAGAAGACTTCGGCGGCAGCCGCTCCGTCCACGTCACTTCCGCCACCGTTGGAGCAAACGGGCGGTGCAATGGACGCCGGCGGAAGAATGGACCTCGACGAGGAAGCTTATGATGCTGCCAGGTCCAAGGACAAGGCTGCACAAACCTCGGCGACTGTACATGTTCCGCGCCACTCTCAGGAGGCGCAGGACCAACAGCATCAGGGCACTTGCAGTGCCATACACATGATGGGCCAAGACCAAGCTGGTGGATCTCGGAGCGCTCAAGACCAGCATGCACGCCAGCATGCTGGCACGAGCGTGGCACGGTCGCCTGGACGGGATACTGCTCCTTCTAACATCTTTAGAAGTCCGAGCACGTCCCGCTCCTCGCGCTGTCCACCACTGCCACCCACCACTCCAGAAGAAGCTTTGGCGCGAGCTCAACTCCTCCTAGATTACCCTCCGACGTCGGACAAGATCGACGAATGGAGGGCCACCATCCAGAGTCTCATCGGCTACGCCAACGGCGACACTCCACGGCGGCCGAGCGCGTCGCCGCCGCGGCAGGGTTGCCGGGCGCGAGCCGGTGGCGACAAAACGGGTGGAGGTGCAACTACCATGCAATCACCGCCCCGAAGGCCAAGATCGCCGACTCGCCGGATCCACCTCGACAGCGACTCCACCGCATCATCGGATCCACGAGCTCATCGCGATCAGCGCCAAGTTCTTCATGATCGACAACAAGAAGACACTCGAACTCGCATCGAGCGCCGAAGAGAAGTGCGACGTCAATCCGACAAGCGCGATGGGCCCTCTGTTGACATGCATGCGCCATGGGAACCAGGCGATCTGCCGTACGCGGTAGGTTGCCCTGCGTTCACTCGTGAGCTGCGGCAAGTCCAGTGGCCCAGCACGAAGAACTTCAAGCCAGACGTACCGGAGAAGTACGACGGCAAGACGCATCCGTCGGAGTTCCTCAGCATCTACACCATTGCGGTGCAGGCTGCCGGGGGACGGGATGACAAGATCCTTGCCAACTACTTCCCACTGGTGCTCAAGCCCAACGTCAGATCCTGGCTCATGCACTTGCCGGTCAACTCCATATCCTCTTGGGCTGATCTGTGCCATCAGTTTGTCGGCGCCTTCACAGGCGGACACAAGCCTCATGGCCAGGAGAGTGATCTTCATCTGCTAGCCCAGAAGGAAGGAGAGCCCCTGCGCAAGTACATTTAGAGATTCAGCAGTGTGCAGCACAACATCCCAGATGTCCACCCTGCCGTGGTGATCAGCGCGTTCCATCAGAACGTGCGAAACCGCAGGATGCAGGAGGAAATGGCGATGTGCAAGATCAGGGACGTCAGTGAATTATATGCACTGGCCGACAAGTGTGCATGTGCTGAGGAAGGAAGGAGACTCCCCGGAGAGAATGTAGGAGCGGGAGGATCTGACAGTGAAGATGCTGCCCCGACAAGGAAAAACCGGTGGTGGAACAACAGGAGGAGGAAAGGCGAAGAGGTGCTAGTTGTTGAGCAGTCCGGCAATGGTGGTGGCGCCAAGAAAGCCAAAGCTGGTGACTCCGGCAAGGAGGTTGCCACGAAGGTGGCGGCCGCCGACAAGCAGGACGGCACCAACAAGCAATATTGCAAGATCCACCGCACCAAGGGCCATGATCTCCAGAGCTGCAAAAAAGTCGAGCAGCTTGTTGAGCAACAGAAAGCTGAATACGAGCGGCGCGACAAGGAGAAGGCCCAGGAAGGTGCTGGGGGATCCGGCAAGAAACGTCCCGGCCGAGGAGGATGCCGCGGCAAGGCCAAGCAGCGGCAAGAAGACAGACCTCCTCATGGCTGCGACAAGGATGAAGATGACGACGACGATGAAGACATGGATGATGAGGAGACTGATGAGCAGGAGTTCCAGAAAGCCACAGAGGTCCTGTGCGTTGACGGTGGTGCTTCTCTGCATACCTCGCACCGTCAGCTCAAGCAGTGGGTGCGGGAAGTTAATGCAGCAGAACCACCCGTCGAGTCACGCAAGCCTCTGAAATGGTCCAGCACGCCTATCATCTTTGATATTGAGGACCACCCTGATCGCATAACTGCGGTCGGGTGCTTGCCGATGTTGGTGTCACCAACAATCCGCAACCTCAAGGTCACTAAGATGCTAGTTGACGGCGGGGCCGGCTTGAACCTGATCTCCTCCGCGGTGCTCCAGAAACTCCAGATCCCTGACAGCGAGCTCGAAGAGACCAGTACATTTCAAGGAATCAACCCGGGAAGGAGCAAGCCGAAGGGAAAGATCACGTTGCCAGTAACATTTGGCAGTGAGCTGAACTTCAGGAAAGATCACGTTTGATGTTGCTGACTTTCCATTACCTTACAATGGAATCCTTGGCCGTCCGGAACTCGCCAAGTTCATGGCAGCCTCTCACTATGCGTACAACATACTGAAAATGCCAGGCCCGATAAGTGTCATCTTTGTCCCTGGCGACAAGAAGGATGCTCTTATCTGTGCCGACAAGATCTACCGGGAAGCAGCAGCCGCAGCAGAACGCAAGACACTTGCCGCTGAAGCTCCCGGGGGGAAGAAGAAGACCAAGTCCGGCAAGAGCTCTGATGCCCACTCCGGCAAGCGCACCTCTTCGGAGTGCTGCGCTACCGTCGAGGACGCACCATCGAGCTCCACCGTCTAGTGTAAGAAGGCAATGGCAGCTCCACCTGAGACCAAGAAGGTGTCCGCCAAGGAGGACGGCGCTGGTGGTACCTTCACCATCAGCGCCACTCTTGACCCCAAATAGGAAAGCGCGCTCATTGCTTTCCTGCGGGCGAATGTCGACGTGTTTGCGTGGCAACCGTCTGATATCCCCGGTGTTCCCAGGAAAGTAATTGAGCACCACCTTGCCGTTTGTCCTCATGCGCGGCCCGTCAAGCAGAAAGTCAGGAAACAGGCAGTGGAGCGCCAAGAATTCATCGCAGAAGAAATCAAGAAGTTGGAAGCAGCAGGCCTTGTCAGAGGAGTGCTCCATCCCACGTGGTTGGCCAATCCTGTTGTCGTGCGCAAGGCTAACGGGAAATGGAGGCTTTGTATTGACTTCACTGATGTTAATAAAGCTTGTCCCAAAGACCCATTTCCCTTGCCGTGCATTGACCAGATTGTTGACTCCATAGCCGGATGTGATTTGCTTTCATTTCTTGATGCATACTCAGGATACCATCAGATCTTCATGGCAGAAGAGGATGAAGAGAAAACTGCATTTATCACCCCGTGCGGCACGTACTGCTTCGTACGGATGCCTTTCGGTTTGAAGAATGTTGGTTCAACATTCGCAAGGGTAGTCCACCATGCTTTTGAGCCACAGATGCACAGAAATGTGGAAGCCTACATGGATGACATAGTGGTCAAGAGCAATAACAGGGCGACCCTGATTCAAGATTTAGATGAGACATTTGCAAATCTGCGCAAGATCAACCTCAAGCTTAACCCCGAGAAGTGCGTGTTTGGAGTCCCTTCCGGCAAGCTTCTCGGGTTCTTCGTGTCTCAGCAGGGAATTGAAGCCAATCCCGACAAGATCAAGGCCATTTAGCAGATCGAAGCACCAAAGCGCGTCAAGGATGTATGAAGGCTTGCCGGTTGCGTGGCTGCTCTCAGCAGGTTTATCTCTAGATCTACTGAGCGCGCCCTGCCATTTTCAAAATTTTGAAAAAGGCAGGTCCAATAAAATGGACTCCGGAGGCGGAGGCTGCGCTGCAGGACTTGAAGAGATACTTGTCCTCCACCCCAACACTTGTCGCACCTAAGCCGCAAGAGAAGTTGCTGCTGTATATAGCGGCAACCAATCAAGTGGTTAGTGCTGCGTTAGTGGCGGAGAGGGAGGCAGATGATGAGCCAGCAACCACGGCAGATGCATCCAGCGACAAGCAGGGGGCTTTGCCGACAAGCTCTGGTCCCGACAGAGATGGATCTGCGCAGGAGCATGATAAGATGCAGAAGAGAATGGTGCAGCGTCCAGTTTACTTTGTCAGTTCCCTTCTACAGGGGGCTAGATCAAGGTACTCTGGTGTGCAGAAGTTGCTTTTCGGCCTCCTCATGGCCTCGAGAAAGCTGCGCCATTAACTCCAAGCACATGAGATCACAGTCGTCACTCGCTTTCCGCTAAAGAGGATACTGCAAAATCCAGAAGCGACAGGCAGGATTGTCGAGTGGGCGCTGGAACAGTCAAGCTTTGGCCTCAAGTTTGAGAGAACTTCAACTATCCAAAGCAGAGCATTGGCAGAGTTCATAGCAGAATGGACACCAACACCAGATGAAGAAATTCCAGAGACAAGCATCCCCGTCAAAGAGGCAAGCAAAGAGTGGCTGATGTACTTTGATGGTGCCTTCTCGCTGCAAGGCGCCGGTGCGGGCGTGTTGCTTGTCGCGCCCACCGGAGAGCACCTCAAGTACGTAGTCCAGATGCACTTTCCCAAGGAGCAAGCAACCAACAATACTGTAGAGTATGAAGGATTGCTTGCCGGTCTCAGAATCGTAGCAGACCTTGGGATCAAGAAGCTCATTGTCAGGGGTGACTCACAGCTTGTCGTCCGCCAAGTGAACAAGAACTACCAGAGTCCATTGATGGAAGCATATGTTGATGAAGTGAGGAAGCTAGAAGAGCACTTTGACGGCCTACAGATGGAGCATATCCCAAGAGCTTAGAATGACATTGCTGATGGCCTGTCAAAGTGCGCCGCACTAAAGTTACCTGTGGAACCAGGGATCTTTGTGCTCAAGTTGACTCAACCATCCATAACACCATCAACTGGACAAAGCAAGAAGAGGAAGTTGGTTTCTGGTGACTACTTTCCGGCAGAGCCCCCCGAAGCCGCCGCCAAGAAAGTCCCCAAGATCAACACCAAGGATGCTGAGGGGCAGTCTGCTCCGGCAAGCCTTATGGTTTGTTCTGTTGAAGCAGATGCTCCCGACAAGTTTTGCTCCGGCAAGCTTGCCGGGGAACATCCAGCTCCGGCAGGGCCGCAAGTCCTTGCCGTAGAAGCAGATGTTCCCGCAGCAGCAGATGTGCCTTTAGTCCTTGTTGTCGAGCCACAAGCTCCAGCATGGGCACAGCAGATTGTCCATTTCCTTCAGACAGGAGAACTTCCCGAAGAGCAAGAAGAAGCGGAAAAAGTAGCCCGGCAGTCAAGTATGTACCATTTTGTCGATATCATACTGTACAGAAGAAGACTCAACGGTGTGAAATTGAAGTGTATTTGCCGGGAAGATGGACAAAAGCTGTTGGCAGAGATACATGGAGGCATATGTGGCCACCACATTGGTGCAAGAGCACTTGCCGGTAAAGCTTTCCGGCAAGGTTTCTTTTGGCCGACAGCCCTCCAGGATGCAACTGCACAAGTAACCAAGTGTGAAGCGTGCCAGTTCCACTCCAAACAGATACACCAGCCAACTCAAGCTCTCCAGACGATCCCTTTGTCCTGGTCATTTTCGGTCTGGGGGCTTGATATCCTCGGCCCTTTCCCCCGAGCTGTCGGGGGCTTTGAGTACTTGTACGTCGCAATCGACAAGTTCACAAAGTGGCCGAAAGTGCAGCCAGTGAGGAAGGTGATAGCACAGTCAGCAGTCAAGTTCTTCGGGTCAATTGTTTGCCGTTTCGGGATCCCCAACAGGATCATCACCGACAACGACACGCAATTCACGAGCCGCACCTTCATGCAGTATGTCCAGGACCTTGGCGCCAAGGTCTGTTTCGCTTCTGTTGCTCATCCGAGAAGCAACGGTCAAGCAGAGAGGGCAAATGCTGAAGTGCTGCGCGGGCTCAAGACCAGAACTTTCGATAGGCTGCACAACTGCGGAAGAAACTGGATCGAGGAGCTGCCGGTGGTTCTTTGGTCGATCAGAACGACGCCAAATCGAGCCACTGGCCACACGCCTTTCGCTCTAGTCTATGGAGCGGAGGCAGTTCTCCCCACGGAACTCGTATATGGATCACCTCGAGTGCTCGCTTATGATGAGCTTGAGCAAGAACAGCTGCGACAAGACGACGCGCTGCTCCTTGAGGAAGATCGTCTTCAGGCTGCTGTACGAGCTACTCGATACCAGCAAGCTTTGCGCCGCTACCATAGCCGCAAAGTTAAGGACAGAAGCTTCGAGGAAGGCGACCTTGTTCTTCGGCGCGTTCAGTCCGCCAAGAATTCCAACAAGTTGATGCCGAAGTGGGAAGGCCCTTATCGGGTGAAACGAGTCACAAGGCCCGACGCTGTCCGCCTTGAGACCGAAGATGACATTCCGGTGAGCAACTCCTGGAACATAGAACATCTTCGTAAGTTTTTCCCGTAGGGCGCGGTTGCCGGAACCCGTTACGGCAACCACCTTTTGTACAAGTCTTGCCGCTGTTGCATGTAATCCTTTGTACAAAGCCGGGCGCAGATCCCGTGGATAAGTAAAACCCCATGTGCTCCGCACAACTTGTCCATTTCATGCATTAGTTTCTTTCTTGCATGCGTTATCTGACACTTTGTGCAGCACCTACATCCGGTAAGCAATAACGAGCCGAAGGGCTCCATATCATTATTTTCTCTTCTTTCTTCTTTTCAGACAGAGGAAAAGAAGGTTCCCTCGCAGACAAGTTTGCCTGGGGGGAAGGAGAAGATTGTGTATGGACCAGGCGTCGTTCAAGCAAAGTTTTGCCTTGCCGAGAAGCAAACGACAGAAAAGCTAAGTTGCCAAAGTTTGAGCAATCAGTTTTTAAATTTTTGAGTTATCTTCCTCGAACGACCCTGCTTTGTATGGAAAACCTGTGCGCGGAGGAACCAACTCGTGGCTAGTTGCGCCCTTACTTTGTTTCGAGTCCGCTCAACAACTTAAGTGTGCTGCATCTAGTTGCGACAAGGTTTCTTGTCGGAAGCAGCGCCGCCAGTAGGCTGCTGACGTTCCGCACTCAGCGCTCGCGGCTCGGATGCCTGCGCCGACAAGTTCCCTAGAAGCGTAGGGTAAAAACATACAAAGGAAGGAATCTAGTAGAGGAAATAACATAGCAAGTGATAACAGAAATAAAGTTATATTAGAAGATAACTTGTCGCAGCTCTAACAGACTGTTTTCATAACATGATTAGCAGTGACAAGGGAAAAGAAGAAATGGGCGGCCTAGTCTACGCGATCGCCCTCAACCCTCTTGATCTCGCTCACCTTGTCCATAATGGGTGCGACAAGGGCCTTGAGTGCGTCCCGATCGGCGTCTGCGGCAAGGCCTTGAGGACATTGGTGAAGCTGAGGCCTGGATTGCGGAAGGCCACCTTCATCAGCATCTTCTAGAGAACCCCGGCTCAGATTTTGCACGACTCGTCGACCAGCTGCTTTGGGATCCTCTCCCGGAGCCGCCGGAGTGCCGTCGCCACGCCCTTGAAGAACAGGCTGAGCTTGGCGCTTGGTTGGAGATTCTCGTCGGAGGGATACCCAAAGTCCTCCATCCCCAGCTGCGCCAGCTCCTCGTCAATGACTGCGGCAATATTCACCAGACCCTCGGTCCAATGCTCCACAGTATCTCTAAATGAGTTTTGGGTAACTGCGATGCTCTCCAGCAGCGCCTTGTCAGCCTTGACCTTCTCCGACAAGGTCTTCTCCCGCTCCTTGGCGTTGTCCAGCGTCTGCGTCAGCGTGGCCAGCTTCAACTTCAGGTCTGCATTGGAATCCTTGGCGGCGCTGAGCTCCTTGCCCCTCTCAGCGAGAAGACCTTGCAGCTTACCGTGGGCGGCAGCATCCTTCTCACGCTCACGCTTGAGCGTGGCAAGCTCCTCGCCGCTCTTCCCGATGTTGGCCTCCAGCTGCGCCACCTTCTCCTCCAGCTCTTTCTTGGCGGCCTCTGCGATTGCAGCAGTGTCCTTTGCTTCCTTGAGCGCCCCGCCAAGTGCTTGCTCGCGCTCGGCGAGCTCCTCCTCGTAGCTGTCGAGGTTGGCCTACCGCTGCACCAATTCGCCTTCTCACGCGGACTGCTTCTCGGCGGCCAGCCTTTGTTCCTCCTCATCTTCGGCCTTCTCGAGAAGGAAGGCCATGCGCTCCTCAGCGAGTCGCTCCCGCTCTTGTGCCAGGGACCGGAGAGCTTCTTGATTGTGGACCCGGAGCTCCTCCGCGCGCTTCTCCATATCAACTCCCGCCTTCGCGACAAGCGCTTCCCGGGAACCCAGCTTGGCTTGCCGTGCGCGGTAGAGTGACAGCAGCTTCTGCAGCAGCTGCTCCTCCTCAGGCTCGCCACTGCTGCTGCTGGGTGCGTCAACCAACGACAGTCCAGCGGAGGCGAGCACTTCCTCATCGAAAGTTTCCCCCTCGACCGGCGCCCTGGAGCTCGACGCCCAGGGTAGCTTGATGAAGATATCGTCGCCAGCCTTCAAGTAGGCCCCGGGCTGGGGCTCCTCGGAGCCTGGCTCCGCAGCAGCGGCAGAGGGATCGGCGGTCGGCGCAGCGCCTGGCGCTCCTGCGGCCTCAGGGTCGTCAGTGTGATTGCCCGACCCCTCGCCGGCTTCTGTGGCGACAGCCTTGGCGGCCTCCCCGTCGGCGGTCTCATCAGCACCGGCCCCTTCTTCGTTGGCGGTGGCGTCGTCAGTGCTGCCATGCGCGCCTTCCTCGCCAGCATCCTCTGTCTCCATTGGCTCAGCAGCAGATGGGTCTGAAGAACGAAGAAGGGAGAAAAATCAATCAAAAATCCAAGAGAAGAAAATCAGAAGAAGAAGAACCCAAGGGAAAGTTTTTGGACAAGTGAATTACCTATGCCAAGATCTGTAGTTGCGGTCTTGGCCGCCGCAGGATCGACGGTGCTGCCCCTTGCCGGAGAGTTCTCCCTTGCCGGAGAGCGCTCCCTTGCCGGGGACTCCTCCCTTGGCGGCATAGTCGAAGCAGATGGCACTTCGGGACCAGCTTCCGGGCGCTCCTGATATGGCTACTCTGCTCCTACACAAATCATCAAGCAAGATATCAACAAAGGAAAAAGCACTCATGCGCGCCTGACAGCAGAAAGCTAACTATGAACTTATGCTGGGGGCTGCGCTGGGGGCTGCTTTGAGGAGTGGTTGCCGGGTCCGTCAAGGTGGTCTTGGACCCACCCCCTGCTAACACAGTGGGGTCATCTTCGATGACAATCACTGCGGCCTTGGCCCTCTTCGCCGCTCTCTGGGCCAGCGTCCTGAAAAGAAAGGAGTTCAGATTGAAGCAAGTCAGATACAAGATAAAAACATCAAGATTGAAGAACTACAAGAGCACCAAAGAAACTTACTCTTCTTCCCCCTCGTCGGAGCTGAGCGCGGAAAGATCGAAGTCCGGCTCCCCTCTGGTGCGGCGAGGCGGAGGAGTAGGATCCCTTGCCCGCTTGGCGGGGGCGGTGGCGGTGGCCCGGGAAGATCCCGCTCCAGTTGCCGCTGCTGCGTGAGGCGCTCCCGCGGCAACATTGCTTGCCGCGGTAGAGCGTGTCGCACGGCTCGGCGGCTGTTGACCCGGCTGCCGCCCCACTACATCTGCGGCCCTGCGAAGACGCCTTCTTGGCGGGGCCGGGGGCTCAGCCTGCGGCAAGTTTTCTGAAGGCTCGGGCTCTTCCTCGCCGGCCTCGCTCGGCTCAGCTTCAGAGCCGGCAGGCTCTTCCTCGCCAATAAACTCCGCGCGCTCGGTGAGGTTTGCCGCCTCTGCCGCCTCCGCCTCCTCCATAGTGAACCTCAACGTGCCCGCGGCAGCTGCGGCCGCAGCCTCTTCCGCTCTAGTGGCGATGCGCTGTAGCTCCTCGTCGGTGGTGTCACGGGTGAGGCTCTTCTGCTCGTCAGCACGGACCGGCACTTCTTCCAAGTTGTCGAAGAACGCTTGCACGATGTCATCCGCAGGCTCTTGCCAAGTTGGAACGATTCCGTGTGAATCGCACAACGGCATCATGCCGCGGATCCGGTCAAGCGAAGAATTATTGCACAATGGAACGACGCCCCTCGCCAGCGTGAATGGGTGCTGGGGATCGCGTTTGAACAACTCCAGGAGCATTGCATCCAGCTCCAAGACAGTGAAGTTGTAGTTGAGGCCCGGCCGCAACCTCATGATGTCCGCCGAGTTCTTGAATTCCCAGGCGGGCCTCCCCCTCTCCTGCAGGGGGGCGATGCGGCGGCGGAGGAAATCTGCGCCTACAGCGCCTACAGTGAGCCTGGCAAGCCTGAGGCGAAGGATCCTAGTAATGGCGATCTTCAGCCTCTTGTCTTCCGGGGCCACGTTGCTCCAGTCATTGCCGCGCACTATTGGAGCTTGGCGCACGGTGGTGAAGGGCTGCGGATTCTCCTCGACGATCCAGCACCACTCCGCTCTCCACTCCTCCCACTTGCTGCGGAGCTCACCCTCCAAGTACGCCTCCTTCTTGTCGACTCTCGAGATCCAGGCAATCCAGCCGGCAAGCGGCTCTCCTCTCTCTACCCGAGGTATGAAGAAGTGGCGGAAAAGTGCAACATTGGGATGGACTCCGACAAAGTTTTCGCACAAATGTGCGAAAACTGCCATGGTCAGAACGGCGTTGGGGGTGAAATCAAGGAGGCGGAGGCCGTAGGTGTTCATGATATCGCAGAAGAACTCCGAGAAGGGCGGGCAGAGCCCGCAATAGAAGAACAACGCGAAGAATGGGTACCCGTTTGGAGCCAGTCCCGAAGCAGCGGCCGGGAGTACCCTCGTGCGCGGATGCGCCCGCGTCTCCATCGCCCAAAAGAAGTAGAAGTACTCCCTCAGCTCCTTCGCGCCGAGCTGGGGGGAGAAGGTCGCCCGCTCCTTCCGCAGCGCCGTGAGCCGCTGCGCCTCGGCCGACTTCACGCCCTTTCCCTTGTCGGCTTTCGGAGCCATGGCGGAGGTGGTGGGGGAGGTCGACAGCGTTGGTGATGCTGGTGGCAATGGGGGGCGGAGCGCTGCTCTCTCGGCTTCGAGAAGAAGGGGGGAGCGGCGGAGGTTCGTGAAGATGGAGTAGTAGCAACCAGCGAGGGGGAACGAACTGCCCCTGTTTCCTCTGCTTATAAAGAGGGACGGGGCGGACGTTTCGCCCTTCCAAATAAAGAACCACCCACGATCTCTCCCACGACGCCGCATTCAACGCGTGCCGTTAGGGGAGAGCGTGGTGGATACGGAGCGAGATTCGGCGTGGCCCAGTCCGCGTGTGCCCGTGCCCTGTCTTGGGCCTGGCCCAACAGCGCTCGGCACCGTGTCTGGCCCAGGCCCGGGGGCTCCTGTCGGTGTACTAGAATAGGGGTACCCTAGTAACTCGAACTTGTGCACGAGCAGTTGCAGCACCCCGCGGCAAGGCTTGCCGGGCGAACGCCAAGATCCTCCGTGGTTCCCTTGGAGCCATTCAAGAACAAAGTATTTAAGCTCAGGAGACAAGGCCCCGGCAAGAGGAGCTTGCCGGGAAGGCCAACCAAGGCACTCCAAGGAACTTGCCGCGACGCGCCACGCGCTCCGGCAAGGCAACAAGGCCCCGGCAAGAGGAGCTTGCCGGGAAGACCAACCAAGATACCTCAAGGCCCGGTGAGCGACAAGCTTCCGGACCCGACAAGATAACAGCAGCGGCAAGGCGCTTGCCGCGGCAAGCGGCCACTCTGTGCCCATGCTCCAGCGCATCCACCAACGTGTCGCTCTGGGGGCCTCTCTAGGCGCGCGTGGCGGGAGGCTGTGCAGCCAGCGGTGCGCAGTGGCATGCGAAGCTGACAAGATCGCCATCATGGCGAACGGTGGCGCCCCTAACGGTCCTTTTCTGCACTGTTTGGGCGACTCAGACGGGCATTTAATGCCCTTGTCCCCTGCCGTCAGGGTTAGGTAGGGTGCACTGTACAAGTAACTGTACCGACCACCTCACTTTTTACATTTGTACCCTTCTCTGCGTTGCCACCTGTCGGTGACCCCTTTAGCGTATAAAAGGAGGCCCATGCGCAACGTAGGGGGGGTTCGACGCGTTCGACAGGTTCGACTGGTTCGGAACCCAGAAAAACACTACGCTCTCTCTCTGGAGCAAGAACACAAGATAACCAAACAAGCAGCAGTAGGAGTGTTCTCTCCGGAGAGCTCCGAAGCTGGGTAAACTGCTCGTGTGCTTCGCCTCGATCTGCTCTTCGTGCGATCTCCGCCCCCTGCCGAACCGAAAGGGGTCCGGTCCGCCGGCCCCATAGGTGTTCGTGGATCAGTTTCCCCGACACGTTACGATGACAGTTTCATTATGAGTTTATGTATTTTGATGTACATACATAAACTCGGAGTCCCGGATGACAGTTTCATTACGTTCGGAGTCCCGGATGTGATCATGGACATGACGAGGATTCTCTAAATGGTCGGGACATAAAGATCGATATATTGGAAGCCTATATTTGGATATCAGAATCGTTCCGGGTGAAATCGGGATTTTACAGGAGTACCGAGGGGTTACCAGAACCCCCCCGGGGGTTATTGGGCCTACATGGGCCCTACGGGATAAGAGGAAAGGAGGCAAGAGGTGGCCGCGCGCCCCTCCCCTCCCTAGTCCGAATAGGACAAGGAGAGGGGGGCCTCGCCCCCCCCCCTTTCCTTTCCCTCTTCTTCCTCTTTCCCACTTCTCCTTCTCCAACTAGGAAAGAAGGGAAGAGTAGGACTCCCCCTTGGTGCGCCCTCCTTGGCCGGCCGCCCCCTCCCCTTGTCTCCTTTATATACGGGGGCAGGGGGGCACCCTAGAACACACAAGTTGATCTTCGTGATCATTCCTTAGCCGTGTGCGGTGCCCCCCTCCACCATATTCCACCTCGGTCATATTGTAGCGGTGCTTAGGCGAAGCCCTGCGACGGTTGAACATCAAGATCGTCACCACGCCGTCATGCTGACGGAACTCCTCCCCGAAGCTTTGCTGGATCGGAGCCCAGGGAGCGTCATCGAGCTGAACGTGTGCCAAGAACTCGGAGGTGCCGGAGTAACGGTGCTTGGATCGGTTGAACCGGGAAGACGTACGACTACTTCCTCTACGTTGCGTCAATGCTTCCACTTCGGTCTACGAGGGTACGTAGACAACACTCTCCCCTCGTGTTGCTATGCATCACCATGATCTTGCATGTGCGTAGGAAATTTTTTGAAATTACTACGTTCCCCAAAAGTGTCATCCGAGCCTAGGTTTTATGGTTTGATGTTATATGCACGAGTAGAACACAAGTGAGTTGTGGGCGATATAAGTCATACTGCTTACCAGCATGTCATACTTTGGTTTGGCGGTATTGTTGGATGAAGCGGCCCGGACCGACATTACGCGTACGCTTACGCGAGACTGGTTCTACCGCCGTGCTTTGCACACAGGTGGCTGGCGGGTGTCAGTTTCTCCAACTTTAGTTGAACCGAGTGTGGCTACGCCCGGGTCTTGCAAAGGTTAAAACATCACCAACTTGACAAACTATTGTTGTGGTTTTGATGCGTAGGTAAGATTGGTTCTTGCTTAAGCCCGTAGCAGCCACGTAAAACTTGCAACAAACAAAGTAGAGGACATCTAACTTGTTTTTGTAGGGCATGTTGTGATGTGATATGGTCAAGGCATGATGCTAAATTTTATTCTATGAGATGATCATGCTTTGTAACCAAGTTATCGGCAACTGGCAGGAGCCATATGGTTGTCGCTTTATTGTATTTAATGCAATTGCGCTGTAATGCTTTACTTTATCACTAAGCGGTAGCGATAGTCGTGGAAGCATAAGATTGGCGAGATGACAACGATGCTATGATGGAGATCAAGGTGTCGCGCCGGTGACGATGGTGATCATGACGATGCTTCGGAGATGGAGATCACAAGCACAAGATGATGATGGCCATATCATATCACTTATATTGATTGCATGTGATGTTTATCTTTTATGCATCTTATCTTGCTTTGATTGACGGTAGCATTATAAGATGATCTCTCACTAAATTTCAAGATTAAAGTGTTCTCTCTGAGTATGCACCATTGCCAAAGTTCATCGTGCCCAGACACCACGTGATGATCGGGTGTGATAAGATCTACGTCCATCTACAATGGGTGCAAGCCAGTTTTGCACACGCAGAATACTCAGGTTAAACTTGACGAGCCTAGCATATGCAGATATGGCCTCGGAACACTGAGACCGAAAGGTCGAGCGTGAATCATATAGTAGATATGATCAACATAATGATGTTCACCATTGAAAGCTATTCCATTTCACGTGATGATCGGTTATGGTTTAGTTGATTTGGATCACGTGATCACTTAGAAGATTAGAGGGATGTCTATCTAAGTGGGAGTTCTTAAGTAATATGATTAATTGAACTTAAATTTATCATGAACTTAGTCCTGGTAGTTGTAGATCAATAGCTCGTGTTGTTGCTCCCTATGTTTATTTTGATATGTTCCTAGAGAAAATTGTGTTGAAAGATGTTAGTAGCAATGATGCGGATTGGATCCGTGATTTGAGGTTTATCCTCATTGCTGCACAGAAGAATTATGTCCTTGATGCACCGCTAGGTGACAGACCTATTGCAAGAGCAGATACAGACGTTATGAACGTTTGGCTAGCTCAATATGATGACTACTTGATAGTTTAGTGCACCATGCTTAACGGCTTAGAATCGGGACTTCAAAGACATATTGAACGTCATGGACCATATGGATGTTCCAGGAGTTGAAGTTAATATTTCAAGCAAATACCCGAGTTGAGAGATATGAAGTTTCCAACAAGTTCTAAAGCTAAAAGATGGAGGAGAATCGCTCAACTAGTGAGCATGTGCTCAGATTGTCTGGGTACTACAATCGCTTGAATCAAGTGGGAGTTAATCTTCCAGATAAGATAGTGATTGACAGAATTCTCTAGTCACCATCACCAAGTTAGTAGAACTATGTGATGAACTATAGTATGCAAGGGATGATGAAAACGACTCCCGAGCTTTTCATGATGATGAAATCGATGAAGGTAGAAATCAAGAAAGAGCATCAAGTGTTGATGGTTGACAAGACCAATAGTTTCAAGAAAAGGGCAAAGGGAAGAAGGGGAACTTCAAGAAGAACGGCAAGCAAGTTGCTGGTCAAGTGAAGGAGCCCAAGTCTTGTCCTCAGCCTGAGACTAAGTGCTTATACTGCAAAGGGACTGGTCACTGGAAGCGGAACTACCCCAAGTATTTGGCGGATAAGAAGGATGGAAAAGTGAACATAAGTATATTTGATATACATGTTATTGATGTGTACTTTACTAGTGTTTATAGCAACCCCTCAGTATTTGATAATAGTTTAGTTGCTAAGATTAGTAACTCGAAACGGGAGTTGCAGAATAAACAGAGACTAGTTAAGGGTGAAGTGATGATGTGTGTTGGAAGTGGTTCCAAGATTCATATGATCATCATCGCACACTCCCTATACTTTCGGGATTAATGTTGAACCTAAATAAGTGTTATTTGGTGTTTGCGTTGAGCATGAATATGATTTGATCATGTTTATTGTAATACGGTTATTCATTTAAGTAAGAGAATAAATTGTTGTTTTGTTTACATGAATAAAACCTTATATGGTTACACACCCAATGAAAATAGTTCATTGGATCTCGATCGTAGTGATACACATATTCATAATGTTGAAGCCAAAAGATGCAGAGTTGATAATGATAGTGCAACTTATTTGTGGCACTGCCGTTTAGGTCATATTGGTGTAAAGCGCATGAAGAAACTCCATGCTGATGGGCTTTTGGAACCACTTGATTATGAATCACTTGTTACTTGCGAACCATGCCTCATGGGCAAGATGACTAAAACACCATTCTCCGGTACTATGGAGAGAGCAACAGATTTGTTGGAAATCATACATACAGATGTACGTGTTCCAATGAATGTTGAAGCTCGTGGTGGATATCGTTATTTTCTCACCTTCACAGATGATTTAAGCAGATATGGGTATATCTACTTAATGAAACATAAGTCTGAAACATTTGAAAAGTTCAAAGAATTTTAGAGTGAAGTTGAAAATCATCGTAACAAGAAAATAAAGTTTCTACGATCTGATCGTGGAGGAGAATATTTGAGTTACAAGTTTGGTCTACAATTGAAACAATGCGGAATAGTTTCGCAATTAATGCCACCCGGAACACCACAGCGTAATGGTGTGTCCAAACATCGTAATCGTACTTTACTTGATATGGTGCGATCTATGATGTCTCTTACAGATTTACCGCTATCGTTTTGGGGTTATGCTCTAGAGACAGCCGCATTCACGTTAAATAGGGCACCATCAAAATCCGTTGAGACGACGCCTTATGAACTGTGGTTTGGCAAGAAACCAAAGTTGTCATTTCTTAAAGTTTGGGGCTGTGATGCTTATGTGAAAAAGCTTCAACCTGATAAGCTTGAACCCAAATCGTAGAAATGTGTCTTCATAGGATACCCAAAGGAGACTGTTGGGTACAACTTCTATCACAGATCCGAAGGCAAGACATTCGTTGCTAAAAATGGATCCTTTCTAGAGAAGGAGTAACTCTCGAAAGAAGTGAGTGGGAGGAAAGTAGAACTTGATGAGGTAACTGTACCTGCTCCCTTATTGGAAAGTAGTACATCACAGAAACCGGTTTCTGTGACACCTAAACCAATTAGTGAGGAAGTTAATGATGATGATCATAGAACTTCAGATCAAGTTGCTACTGAACCTCGTAGATCAAACAGAGTAAGATCCGCACCAGAGTGGTATGGTAATCCTGTTCTGGAAGTCATGCTACTAGATCATGATGAACCTACGAACTATGAAGAAGCGATGGTGAGCCCAGATTCCGCGAAATGGCTTGAAGCCATGAAATATGAGATGGGATCCATGTATGAGAACAAAGTGTGGACTTTGGTTGACTTGCCCAATAATCGGCAAGCAATTGAGAATAAATGGATCTTCAAGAAGAAGACTGACGCTGACGGTAATGTTACTGTCTACAAAGCTCGACTTATCAATGACTACGATGAGATTTTCTCACTCGTATCGATGTTTAAAGTCTGTCCAAATCATGTTAGCAATTGCCGCATTTTATGAAATCTGGTAAATGGATAAACAAAACTACAATCCTTAATGGATTTCTTAAAGAAGAGTTGTATATGATGCAACCAGAAAGTTTTGTCAATACTAAAGGTGTTAACAAAAATGTGCAAGCTCCAGCGATCCATCTATGGACTAGTACAAGCATCTCGAAGTTGGAATATACGCTTTGATGAGTGTATGTGAGTGAAGCCTGTATTTACAAGAAAGTATACAGACTTGCGGTGATGCCTGTATTTACAAGAAAGTGAGTGGGAGCACTACAACATTTCTGATAAGTATATGTGAGTGACATATTGTTGATCGGAAATAATGTAGAATTATTCTATAAAGCATAAAGAAGTGTTTGAAAGGAGTTTTTCAAAGAAAGACCTCGGTGAAGCTGCTTACATATTGAGCATCAAGATCTATAGAGATAGATCAAGATGCTTGATTAGTTTTTTCGATGAGTACATACCTTGACAAGATTTTGAAGTAGTTCAAAATGGAACAGTCAAAGAAAGAGTTCTTGCCTGTGTTACAAGGTGTGAAATTGAGTAAGACTCAAAGCCCGACCACGGCAGAAGATAGAAAGAGAATGAAAGTCATTCCCTATGCCTCAGCCATAGATTTTATAAAGTATGCCATACTGTATACCAGATCTATTGTATACCCTGCCCTGCGTTTGGCAAGGGAGTACAATAGTGATCTAGGAGTAGATCATTGGACATTGGTCAAAATTATCCTTAGTAGAATAAGGATATGTTTCTCGATTATGGAGGTGACAAAAGGTTCATCGTAAAGGGTTATGTCGATGCAAATTTTGACACTGATCTAGATGACTCTAAGTCTTGATCTAGATACATACTGAAAGTGGGAGCAATTAGCTAGAGTAGCTCCATGCAAAGCATTGTTGACATAGAAATTTGCAAAATACTTACGGATCTGAACGTGGCAGACCCGTTGACTAAACTTCTCTCACAAGCAAAACATGATCACACCTTAGTACTCTTTGGGTGTTAATCACATAGCGATGTGAACTAGATTATTGACTCTAGTAAACCCTTTGGGTGTTGGTCACATGTCGATGTGAACTATAGGTGTTAATCACATGGTGATGTGAACTACTGGTGTTAAATCACATGGAGATGTGAAGTAGATTATTGACTCTAGTGCAAGTGGGAGACTGAAGGAAATATGCCCTAGAGGCAATAATAAAGTTATTATTTATTTCCTTATATCATGATAAATGTTTATTATTCATGCTAGAATTGTATTAACCGTAATATAATACATGTGTGAATACATAGACAAACAGAGTGTCACTAGTATGCCTCTACTTGACTAGCTCGTTAATCGAAGATGTTTATGTTTCCTAACCATAGACATGTGTTGTCATTTGATTAACGGGATCACATCATTAGGAGAATGGTGTGGCTGATATGACCCAATCCATTAGCTCAGCACCCGATCGTTTAGTATGTTGCTATTGCTTTCTTCATGACTTATACATGTTCCTATGACTATGAGATTATGCAACTCCCGTTTGCCGAAGGAACACTTTGTGTGCTACCAAACGTCACAACGTAATTGGGTGATTATAAAGGAGCTCTACAGGTGTCTCCAAAGGTACATGTTGGGTTGGCGTATTTCGAGATTAGGATTTGTCACTCCGATTGTGGGAGAGGTATCTCTGGGCCCTCTCGGTAATGCACATCACTTAAGCCTTGCAAGCATTGCAACTAATGAGTTAGTTGTGAGATGATGTATTATGGAACGAGTAAAGAGACTTGTCGGTAACAAGATTGAACTAGGTATTGAGATACCGACGATTGAATCTCGGGAAAGTAACATACCGATGACAAAGGGAACAACGTATGTTGTTATGCAGTCTGACCGATAAAGATCTTCATAGAATATGTAGGAACCAATATGAGCATCCAGGTTCTGCTATTGGTTATTGACCGGAGATGTGTCTCGGTCATGTCTACATTGTTCTCGAACCGTAGGGTCCGCACGCTTAACGTTATGATGACAGTTTCATTATGAGTTTATGTATTTTGATGTACGAAAGGTTGTTCGGAGTCCCGGATGTGATCATGGACATGACGAGGAGTCTCGAAATGGTCGAGACATAGAGATCGATATATTGGAAGCCTATATTTGGATATCGGAATCGTTTCGGGTGAAATCGGGATTTTACCGGAGTACCGGGGGGTTACCGGAACCCCCCCGGGGGTTATTGGGCCTACATGGGCCCTAAGGGAGAAGAGGAAAGGAGGCAAGAGGTGGCCGCGCGCCCCTCCCCTCCCTAGTCCGAATAGGACAAGGAGAGGGGTGCGGTGCCCCCCCTTTCCTTTCCCTCTTCTTCCTCTTTCCCACTTCTCCTTCTCCAACTAGGAAAGAAGGGAGTCCTACTCCCTGTGGGAGTACGACTCCCCCTTGGCGCGCCCTCCTTGGCCGGCCGCCCCCTCCCCTTAGCTCCTTTATATACGGGGGCAGGGGGGCACCCTAGAACAGACAAGTTGATCTTCGTGATCGTTCCTTAGCCGTGTGCGGTGTCCCTCTCCACCATATTCCACCTCGGTCATATTGTAGCGGTGCTTAGGCGAAGCCCTGCGACGGTTGAACATCAAGATCGTCACCACGCCGTCGTGCTGACGGAACTCCTCCCGAAGCTTTGCTGGATCGGAGCCCGGGAAGCATCATCGAGCTGAACGTGTGCCAAGAACTCGGAGGTGCCGGAGTAACGGTGCTTGGATCGGTTGAACTGGGAAGACGTATGACTACTTCCTCTACGTTGCGTCAACGCTTCCGCTTCGGTCTACGAGGGTACATAAACAACACTCTCCCCTCTCGTTGCTGTGCATCACCATGATCTTGCATATGTGTAGGAATTTTTTTGAAATTACTACGTTCCACAACACATCTGCCACTAGGCGGGAACCCTTCAGGACCCTCTCATAATAATTCTCGGGGTAGCGATGCTCCTTGCCCTCCGGCGGCCCCTCCTTAACCAGGTTCACGACGTCCAGCTTCGCCTGGGCAAAATCCCTGCGTGCACCCTCGATGCAGACGGACCGCTTGATAACTTCAAGCCATGGGCAGGCTTCCACAAGCCGCCTCACCATACCGAAGTACCTACTGGACAGGGGCTCGCCAGGCCACATCGGGATTATAAGGCCCTTCATGGCATGTTCGGCCGCCTTGTGAAGCTCGACCAACTACTTCAACTGGTCGCTCAAGGGCATGGTGTGTTCGGTCCCAGTATACTGAGACCAGAACAACTTCTCCGTCGAGCTCCCCTCCTCAGCCCGGTAAAACTCCGCGGCATCTAGTACACTGCGGGGAAGATCTGCAAACACTCCTAGAGAGCTCCGAACTCGGGTAAGAAAAAGGAAAGTCTCCTTCACGTGCTTGTTTTGCATAATGAATGCCTTACCCGCTGCTATCTTCTTCACCGCGTCAATCTCCTAGAGGGCCTTGTGTGCTTCGGCCTTGGCGCTCCGGATGCTTTCAAGCACCTGCGCAAGCTCGGACTCTCGCGTCTTAGAGTCAAGCTCCAAGGACTCGTGCTTTTTTGCGAGAGCCTCGAGCTCTTGCCGCACCTCGCCTACTTGGGCTTCTTGCTTCTCCCGCTCAATACGCTCCTTGGCCGCTTTGTCTTCGACCTCGGACAGCGCTTTCCTCAGGGTCGTCACTTCAGTCGTGGCCCCTGGCAAACCCATGATGATCCTATTATTTTATAACTGAATTTCTTTTTAACTTTATAGACAGGGGTATTTCTTACCTTTGCTCTCTTCAAGCTGCCTCTAAGTAAGGCCGAGCTCATCCTCGGACCGCTTCAGGTCCTGCTTCAGCGCAGAGACCTCTGCAGTACGTGCGGCAGCGGCCAGCAGTGAAGCCTACACATACACATAGACATACTCTAATTAGACTCCTGAGTTATCATTTGATCCTCTATTCGGCTTTTCTTCACAAACACCGAAAGAGCATTAGGGGCTACTATCTATGCGGTAATATTTTCTTATATTTTGATTGCTTACCTCAAAGCATGTTAGGATGCGGGCGCAAGCTTCGGTCAGTCCGTTTTTGGCGGACTGAACCTTCTCGACCACCGCACTCATGATAGTGTGGGGCTCTTCATCGATGGAAGCGTTGCGAAGCACTTCCAGCAAGTTGTCCGGTACCTCTGGTTGGACAGAGGACATCGGCATGGATGGTTGGCCCCCCTTAACAGGGGAACGCCTGCCGGAGTCCGGAACCATCGAAGGTTCCGGCGTAGTGTTCGGCTGAGGGCCGAACTCGGAGCCCATAGGAGCCTCGCTCCCTTGGTACCCAGGGTCTGAGGAGTCGCCTCGAGGTGCCCCCAGGACCACCTCCCCTTGGCTCGGTGCCTTTTGAGACAACACCTCGGCGTTGTCCATAGGGCGAGGGGTGGTAGCTGTCCGGAGAGAACCGTTGTTCATATCCGACGAGTCCAGAGAGCCGCTCGACGAGGATACGTCGACATGAGCTCGGGACGGACTGCATAATCATGTTCGGCATGAGAAGAGGCAGTGTAATAAAGCATACCATGAAGTACTATGGCGCCCGGACACTTACGATTTCGCCAGGGGCTTGACCCTGGGTAGCCACTCGTCGCCGCAGTCGGCGGCCGTCGTGGCGTAGTCCAGAGGGAGGGTCCTTCCCTTCTTGGACCCTTCAGACTCCCCGGTTGGGTCGGCCTTCCTTTTCTTGTCTCCCCCAGCTGGGGGGGGGGGCGAACTTTCCTCTTCCTCCTCCTTGTCTTCGTGGGAGGAGTGCGTGTCAGAGTCATCAGACGATGAGTCTGATACAACCTTGCGCCGGAGACCCTTTCGGGTCCCCGCGGCCTTCTTCTTGGTCTTCTTCACCAGCACCTTGTAAGGTGCCGGCGTCAGCATCTCCGTTAGGAGAGTGCCTGCAGGATCTTCGGGCAGGGGGGCTAGACAATCAAGCTACTCCATTGTCTTTATCCAGTCCTGTTGATGGCATAGAAGCTTAGATCCTGCATATGACTAAACCGGGGCAAATAAATACCCTGAGAAATATAAAAACTAACCGGATTGGCGCGGTGTTTTGCACTGAGTCCGCGGTCCTCGGTGAGGGAAGGAGGAATCTCGGCGCCCTTGAACAACACCCTCCAGATGTCCTCGTGCATCGTGTCATAGAGCTCTCGCAGTGTCTGGTGCTTGGCCGAGTCGAACTCCCACAAATCGAATGCCCGTCGTTGACACGGGAGGATCCGGCGGAAGAGCATGACCTGGACCACGTTGACGAGCTTGATTTTCTTGCTCGTCATGTTCCGGATACAGGTCTGGAGTCTGGTCAACTCTGCCGAAGAACCCAAGGACAGGCCCTTCTCTTACCAGGAGGTGAGCCGCGTGGGGATTCCGGATCGAAATTTGTGGGCCGCCACCCAGTTGGAGTCGCGCGGCTCAATGATGTAGAACCACCCCGATTGCCACCCCTTTATGGTATGCACATAGGTGCCCTCGAGCCAGGTGACATTAGGCTTCTTGCCCACCATGGAGCCTCTGCACTCTGCTTGCTGGCCACCCACCACCTTCAGTTTAACATTGAAGGGTTTCAACCATAGGCCGAAGTGGGGCCTGATGCGGAGGAAGGCCTCGCAGACGATGATAAACGCCGAGATGTTGACGATGAAATAGGGGGCCAGATCATGAAAAGCCAGCCCATAGTAGAACATGAGCCCGCGGAAAAATGGGTGGAGGGGAAATCCCAGTCCGCTGACAAAATGGGTAAGAAAAACTACCCTCTCATGGGGTTCGGGCGATGGGATGATCTGCCCCTCATTTGGCAGCCGGTGAGCGATATCCACGGCCAGATATCTGGCTTCCCATAACTTTTTGATGTTCTCCTCTATGATGGAGGAGACCATCCACTTGCCTCCTGCTATGGACATGCCTGGGGTGGTTTGAGAAGATGAACGCGAGCTTGGGCGCTAGGGCTCGAGTGTGCGGGAATGGGTAAGCAAGGAAGAAGAAGGCGTGGGTGAAAAGAGTGAATCCTTGTCTCTTTATAAGGGCGGAAGAGGCAATGCATCTCCCCACTTGCCTGGTAAAACCGCTTATTCCCCAGGCGCCGTAATTGATGGCGCGGTTGGGTTACCCACGTCTGTATTGATGAGAATCCCGTAATAAGGGACACGATCTCTACTTTGATAAGACGTGTCGAGAAAACCGCCCCATGTTATGTGCGGTGCTGGTTGAGAAAAACTGTTCGAATAATGACCGAGCCATGACATAACGTCGTGCTGTCAGAACGTGTCAGCAGATTAGATTTGTGCAAATATTATTCTCTCTGCGGTAGTATGTGGAACTTGTTTTGCAGAGCCGGACACTATTCTAGTGTTCAAAATCTTCTATGGAGTGTTCGGAGGAGGAACCCGCCTTGCAATGCCGAAGACAATACTGCGCGCCGGACTCATCATCATTGAAGCCTGGTTCAGGGCTACTGAGGGAGTCCTCAATTAGGGGGTCTCCGGACAGCCGGACTATATCCTTTTGCTGGACTGTTGGACTATGAAGATATGAGATTGAAGACTTCGACCCGTGTGCGGATGGGACTCTACTTGGCGTGCAAGGTAAACTAGGCAATACGGATGTGTGTATCTCCTCCTTTGTAACCGACCTTGTGTAACCCTAGCCCCCTCCGGTGTCTATATAAACCGGAGGGTTTAGTCCATAGGACAACAGACAATCATACCATAGGCTAGCTTCTAGGGTTTAGCCTCTTTGATATCGTGGTAGATCAACTCTTGTAGTACTCATATCATCAAGAACAATCAAGGAGGATGTAGGGTATTACCTCCATCAAGAGGGCCCGAAACTGGGTAAACATCGTGTCCCCTGCCTCCTATTAGCATCCGCCTTAGACGCACAGTTCGGGACCCCCTACCCGAGATCCGCCGGTTTGACACCAACAGGGGGTACCGGCTTACGCTGAGATCCCAGCCGGCTTAAAGCATCGGCTGCTTCATTTTTCCTGCAGTCAATGTGTTCCACTTGATAACCCTTAAAATGCCCTACAACAGCGTCGACCTCACGGCGATAAGTCGTCATGAGAGGTTCCTTGGAATCCCACTTGCCTGACACCTGTTGAGCCACCAAATCTGAATCACCAAGGCACCGTACCCGGCTCAGACTCATCTCTTTATCCATTGGAGACCATGGGGCAATGCTTCATATTCTGTTGCGTTATTAGTACAAGGAAACATCAATCGCAACACATAACAAAAATTTTCCCCTCGAGGAGTAGTTAAAACAACTCCAGCCCCCGAGCCTTCCAACTGTCTGGACCCATCAAAATGAATCGTCCAATATGTGTTGTCTGGTTTCTCCTCTGGCATCTCTGCAACTCTGTCCAGTCATTAATGAAGTCAACTAGCGCTTGAGATTTGATCGTAGTACGTGGCATATGCTTCAAACCATGAGACCCAAGTTCAATAGCCCACTTGGCGACTCGTCCTGTGGCTTCTCTATTTTGAATGATGTCTCCTAGAGGAGCAAAGCTAACCACAGTGATTAGGTGACCCTGAAAGTAATGTTTGAGCTTCCGGCTTGCCATGAACACCCCATAAACGAGCTTCTGCCAATGTGGATATCTTTGTTTACATTCCATCAGCACCTCACTAACGTAGTAAACCGGCCGTTGGACCGGATGCTCTTTGCCAGCCTCCATGCACTCCACCACAATGGACACACTGACAGCACGTGAGTTAGCAGCTACATATAACAACAACGACTCTTTCTCAACCGGAGTAGCAAGAACCGGCGGCTCAGTGAGTTGTTTCTTCAGATCCTCAAAGGCAGAGTTAGCAGCATCACTCCAGACAAAATCATCCGCCTTTTTCATCATTTGATACAAAGGCATCGCCTTCTCCCCTCACCAGCTTATGAACCGGCTTAAGGCAGCGATGCGACCCGCCAGCCGCTGAACGTCATTGATGCACACCGGTTTAGCCAGAGATGTGATTGCCTTCATTTTCTCTGGGTTAGCCTCAATACCTCTGTTAGACACCAAAAAACCCAAGAGTTTTCCAGCTGGGACTCTGAGGGAGTCAAGGATTAGGTGGTCTCCGGACAGCCGGACTATCTCCATGGGCCAGACTATTGGACTATGAAGATACAAGATTGAAGACTTCGTCTCATGTCCGGGTGGGACTCTACTTGGCGTGGAAGGCAAGCTAGGAAATACGGATATGGATATCTCCTCCTTTGTAACCGACCTTGTGTAACCCTAACCCTCTCCGGTGTCTATATAAACCGAAGGCTTTTAGTCCGTAGGACAACAACCATAACATACAATCATACCGTAGGCTAGCTTCTAGGGTTTAGCCTCTCTGATCTCGTGGTAGATCTACTCTTGTACTACCCATATCATCAATATCAATCAAGCAGGACGTAGGGTTTTACCTCCATCAAGAGGGCCCGAACATGGGTAAAACATCGTGTCCCCTGCCTCCTGTTACCATCCGGCCTAGACGCACAGTTCGGGACACCCTACCCAAGATCCGCCGGTTTTGACACCGACATTGGTGCTTTCATTGAGAGTTCCTCTGCGTCGTCGCCGTTAGGCTTGATGGCTCCTACTATCATCGATAGCGATGCGATCCAGGGTGAGACTTTTCTCCCCGGACAGATCATTGTATTCGGCGGCTTTGCACTGCGGGCTAATTCGCTTGGCCATCTGGAGCAGATTGAAAGCTACGCCGGGCGCGCCGCAGGTCAGATTTGGAAGTTCGAACTACACGGCCAACATCCGCGAAGACTTGATCTTTGACGGATTCGAGCCACAGCCGGGCGCACCGCACTGTCGCAATGGGTATGACCTAGCTCTGCCGCTGAACAGTACCCCAGGGGCTGCGCCCGCATCAACTCTGACCCTTAGCTCGGAGCCAACTGCGCCAGTCGAGGACGGGTGGTTAGACACCGCCTCAGGGGCTGCAGTCTCAACGGCGATCGAGCCGCACACCAGCCTAACCCTTTGCGCAGCCCATGACTCCATGGTGCCAGACTCTTTTCTGGACTCCGAACCATCCGCGCCCCTGCCAATCGAATCCGATTGGGCGTCGATCATGGAATTCACCGCTGCGGATATCTTTCAGCAATCGCCCTTTGGCGACATTCTGAATTCACTAAGGTCTCTCTCTTTGTCAGGAGAGCCCTGGCCGGATTATGGCCAACATGATTGGGATGCGGACGATAAAGAAATTCGACGCCCACCCACCACTCACTTAATAGCCACTGTCGACGACTCAACCGACATGCTAGACTTCGACTCCGAAGACATCGGCGGTATGGATGACGATGCGGGAGGCGAAGAGGAACCACCGCCCACAGAGCGCTGGATGACCACCTCATCATATGACATATACATGGTGGACACACCAAAAGAGGACGACGACGAGGAACGGAAGGACACACCGAAGGCTTGTTCCCTCGAGAAGCAGTCAAAGCGGCGGCGCAAGCGCCGCCCCAAATCCCGCCTCGGCAGAAATAACAATCATACAGACCCAGCGTTGGAGCAGGGCGAACCACTGCCGGACCATGACAACACGGAGAATCAAACCGAACAAACCGACTCTGTCAAAGATAATAGTCCAGACGACATCACACCGGACGGACACCCGGAGCAACAGAATGCCCGTCAAAGGCTCGTTGCCACCGCAAGGAGTCTAAAAAAGCAGAAACAAAGGCTCAAGGCTGCGCAAGACACACTCCAAATCAGATGGAGTAAAGTACTCAACACAGCAGCGAAGTACGGCGGCAATCACCCCACCAAGAGCTACCCAAAGCGGAAGTTGCTACCTGAATTCGATGAGGAGGCCTTAGACCCCCCACAACCAAAAATTAAAACAGCCAACTGGCCGGATAGATGACCTCACGGCCAACATAAAGCGGCAAGCAACGCCGCACATAAGCCAACACGCGGTCTACGCAAGGGCTCACATCTTAAGGACGGCGAAACCAGATCCATCTATGGACCACGCAAGCGTGCTCCAGCATACGATGCAACACAACAAACATACTAACAACGCGCTACACCCAAATATAGGGGTGCCGCACACCCCCTATGTTTCACCGATGAGGTGTTGGACCATGAATTTCCAGAGGGATTCAAACCCGTAAACATAGAGGCATACGATGGTACAATAGACCCTGGGGTCTGGATTGATGACTATATCCTCCATATCCATATGGCTTGGGGAGATGATCTCCACGCCATTAAGTATTTACCCCTCAAACTCAATGGGCCAGCTCGGCACTGGCTTAAGAGCCTCCCCGAAAGCTCCATTGGAAGCTGGGAAGAGCTCGAAGACGCCTTTCGGGCAAATTTTCAAGGGACTTATGTCCGACCTCTGGACGCAGATGATTTGAGTCATATAACTCAACAGCCCGGAGAGTCAGCCCGAAAGCTTTAGAACAGGTTCCTTACTAAAAAGAACCAAATTGTTGACTGTCCTGACGCCGAAGCCTTGGCAGCTTTTAAGCATAGCGTCCATGACGAATGGCTTGCCAGAGACCTCGGCCAAGAAAAGCCGAGAACAATGGCAGCATTAACAAGCCTCATGACCCGCTATTGCGCGGGTAAGGATAGCTAGCTAGCCAGATGCAGCACCAGCGACCCCAGTACATCCGAAGTTAGAGATGGAAACGGGAAATCGCGGTGCAACAACAATAACAAACACTGGAATAAAGAAGACAGCACGAAGGGCACGGCAGTAAACGCCGGATTCAAAAGCTCTCGGCTAGGTTAGCAAAAGCCACCCTCTAAAGGCGCCAGAGACGAACTGTCCAGCCTAAACAAAATTCTGGACCAAATATGTCAGATCCATAGCACCCCTGGTAAACCCGCTAATCATACCCACAGAGAATGTTGGGTCTTCAAGCAGTCCGGCAAACTCAACGCCGTACACAAGGGGGAGGATACACTAAGTGAAGATGAGGATGAGCCTCTCAAGCAAGACACTGGGGAACAAAAGAAATTTCCACCAGAAGTCAAAACAGTAAACGTGTTACACGTGATCAAGGGGGGAAACAAAATGGCACTCCCAGAAAATTATGCCCAAGGGCCTATCACCGTGAAGTCCTGCCACTGGTCATCTCAACCGATCACTTTTGACCATCGTGATTACTCAGCAAGTATCCGACGTGCAGGATGGGCTGTCCTGGTATTAGACCCAATAATTGACAGATACCACTTCACACGAGTCCTGATGGACGGTGGCAGTAGTCTAAACCTGATATACCAGGACACAATCCGCGAAATGGGAATAGACCCAACGAAAATTTGCCATAGCAACACTACCTTTAAAGGAGTAACGCCAGGCCCAGGGGCTCATAGCACGGGCTCCCTGCTACTAAAGGTTATATTCGGCTTCCCAGATAACTTCCGTAGCGAACATTTAACCTTCCACATCGCTCCGTTCCAAAGCGGCTATAAAGCACTACTTGGACGCAAAGCTTTTGCTCGCTTTAATGCAATACCACATTACGCTTCCCTGACGCTCAAGATGCCCGGTCCACGTGGCATCATTACAGTGAACGGAAGTATCAAGCAATCTTTGCGCGCCAAAGAGAATGCGACTACCTTGGCAGCCACACACTAAAAACGGCCTCACCAACTAAAGCATTTGATAGGTCGTCAAGACCACGGAAGCAGTTAGATGAGTCCGGCGCTGCTATATGTAATTTGTATCAGATGGATGGCCACACCCCTATTACAAACACAAGGGGCTCAACGCGCATAGACAAGCGGCAATTTCTACTCATTTTTTCTTATGCATGGTTTCTTTAAAAACTATCCTTTTGCACGACAACTTTTTTACCTAAGTTCCTCTCTTTTACAGATGATCATCGTGCTACACCCATCCAGGATACGGCACAACAGAGACACAGGCGCAGACGTGCAGTAGGGACCCGCTCCAAGGATTCCTTTTAGATTAAGACCCTGCATAAACCTTTTTTACTGTCTCTTGTTGATACACATCCACCGAATTCTCAGCACAATTGAGGAGGATGCTGACGTCTTGGCATGTGGCCATGTCATAATAATGCACGTACCTGGACACAAGGGGCTTCTTACAAAGGGCACTATTTAGGCCCGGTTTATACCATAAAGACCAAATACCTTAGGGAGTGTTCGGCATCGCGAGTTTGGCCTTATATGCATCAGCTCCGAATCATTGTCTTTGGTCAAATGTTGGGTTTGCCCGGCTCCTGTATTTTGGTGCCTTATGTTCCGCTTTACCGGCTAAGGCAGCACCAGGAGAACTACTGCGATTGTGCCCTGGTTCATCCGGACGAGCACCTCAGTAGAGAAATCCGAAAACTGACTGTCATGATATAGCGTGAGACTGGTCAACCACTCAATGACCTATAGGGATGTTAGAATTCCTCCGCCTTAACGAAGGGCCGTTTCCCGGCCAGGCATGTACGCACCCCGCGATCGGGAGAGTGCGGAGCCACCAGGGGCTATCTAGTAGCCGCACTGTCAAACTCCTATGGCTAAGTGAAAGTGTTAAAGCATTATAGTTCGGTTCCCCGTTTGCTATGCTATCACCTCCTTAATAGGACCAAGACATTGGGTTAAGTGTGAACACGCGTTTTTCGCGAGCACCTCCGCATTATATGCGTGGGGGTTGAAGCCGACGGCTGCAATCTTTCAGGTTATACACATGTATACATAAACGGCCGCACAGGAGGCATCATATTACTTTCGGGCAAAAGTATAAACACAGCCTTATAAAATTTCATAAAAACATTGTGTTTACAATGGGAATACATGTCACTCAAACATAATATTCTTCGAGCACTGGGCCTCTGTCAAACGAGCACCCTTGAGAACCTCCTCGAAATAGTGCTCGGCAGCCACTCGGCCTATGGCCGAACCCTGCACTGCAACAGTGGTGGCGTCCATCTCCGCCCAGTATGCTTTAACACGGGCAAGGGCCATCTGCGAACCTTCTATGCACGCCGACCTCTTCATCGCATCAATGCGCAGCACCGCACCAAGGACCTGCTGCACTAAGCTAAAATAGCTATTCGTCTTTGGCTTTTCCGGCCATAGCTGATCCACGATAGACCTCATGGCGAGTCCGGACAACCTATTTAGTTTGGCCCATTCGGCTAGCTGATCAGTCAAGGTAAGCAGACGCTCTGGAACGTTGAATTGCGACCAGAACAGCTTGTCCACCCCACGATCTGCTTGACCTTGGAAGTATTTGGCTGCATCGGCAGCGCTCGCCGCCAAGTCCATATATGCATCTGCCGAACTCCATAGCCGATCCAGAGGGGCATACCGTGGATCTCCGAACTTCCTCCGTAGCATGAAGGGCTTCCCAGCCGCAATATCCCCAGCTTCCCGCAGCTCCTCCTTCTTCGCTCTCATAGCGGAGCGGGTGTCTTTGTCCGCCATCATGGCCTGCTCAAGGTCCGTTTCCTTCGCTCGGTTTTCTTTTTCAGGAAGCTGGCAACGGTCGGCAGTGTCTTTTAATTCTACGGCCATCTTGGCCATCTTCTCTTGGCTCTTGCAATGTGCGGCCTTCTCGGCTTTCAACTCTTCGGCCGCCTTCAAAGCAACCGCATTACTAATCCTCGCTTGTTCTTTAGCTCGGGCAAGTTCTGCCCACAAGGTTTCTATGGTGGTAGCTCCATCTGCAGTCACAACATATTAAAGATACTGGCATCATGCTGCTCTTACTACATGGCATGCACCAGAAAATAGACGCTTACCATGTGCCTCGTCAAGCATCTTGTTAACGAGCTCGATGTCGGCGTCCGCCGCATCCAATTGCCGTTTTAATTCGGCAAACTCACTAGTCCGGCTAGCCACCGGAGCTTCCACCGCCTGCACATAAAGGCAGTCTAGTTATTGCCTGGGACTATGATCCTCTGTTCATCACTGTTCTCGTCGACAACCAGAGTCTCAGGGGCTACTATCTACACAGGGCACACCTAACATGTGTGGTACTATCACGTACCTCAAAGGCTGTCAGTAGACTCATAAAAGCTTCATGCAATCCGCTTTCGGCGGACGAAATTCTTTCCATCACCGTACCCATCAGCGTACGGTGTTCTTCTGAGATGGCCGCTCACCCCAACAGCTCCCTTAGAACGTCTGACCGCATACCCGATGGTGCCGGACTCTTTTGTCTGCTCTCTTCGGGAGCCGGACACTGGGGACTTCGGGGGTCTATGGGATTATCTTCTGGCCTCACCGGATCTGGAGAGGCCCTCCGTGACAACACTTCGGGGTCGCCAACTTCTTGAGCGGAGGAATCCGGGGGAGGCGTTTCGCTCTCCATCATCTCTGGAAGAAGATCCCCCGAAGACGAGCTCAGCTGAGAGGGGCTAAGGCCCGAACTGCAAGATATATGCGGTGGTTATTTTCTGAGAAAAAAGATAGTATACCTTCACTATTAAAGCATTCACTTACGACTTGTTGGAGGGCTGATCCCCCCGCGCAAAAGCACCCCTCGAGGCAGGACCCTCTGTGGGTGACTTCTTCTCCTGTCTGGAGGCCTCGGCTTCCGGATCTTCGGAAGCAGTCCTTTTCCTCCCCCGGTCATCCTCCTTCATGGAGGCGCTCATTCCCCCGGTTGGAACTGGCAGCGATGGGGGCCTGCGTCCGCCCGTATTATCCCCCCCTGTATCTTCCTTCGAAGGTTCCGGGCAAGGTGCGAGCTCGAGTATCTTTTCCAATACCGGATTTTCCAAACCCTCAGGGAGGGGGGCCAAACACCGAATCATCTTCGCCTTTGTTAGCCAGTCCTAGTCAAAGAACGAACTCTCAGAAATAACTTCGTGATGAATAAAAGATAGTGTGTTCGGCTAGAGGATTTCTTACTTGTTCGGCGACGCGGTTACTGCTTAGGCCCATGTCCTCGGTAGTATCCAGACACTCTATTTGAGGTCCGAAGAATAACTTGTACATCTCCTCGTGCGTCAGGCCGAGGAACCTTTGAATGGCACGTGGTCCTTCTGGGTTGAACTCCCACAAGTGAAGGAGCCGGCGTTTGCAAGGCTGGACTTGACAAACTAGCATAACTTGTATTGCCGCAACCAAATTAAAATCTCCCTCGAAGAGATCTTGGATGTGGCTTTGCAGTATAGGCACGTCCTTGGCTGGACCCCAGCTCAGACCTTTGCTAATCCATGACATCAGTTGTGGTGGGGGGCCCGAGCGGAAAGCAGGGGCAGCCACCCACTTGGCACTTCTAGGAGCTGTGACGTAAAACCACTCCCGCTGCCATAATTCGGACACCTCTGGAAAGGAACCTTTCGGCCATGGAGCTCCTGCCATCTTACTTATTGATGCGCCTCCGCACGCTGCATGTTTCCCCTCGATCATCTTCGGCTTCACTTCAAAGGACTTGAGCCATAGGCCGAAGTGAGGGGTAATACGGAGGAAGGCCTCACACACGACGATAAATGTCGAGATGTGGACAAAGGAGTCCAGAGCTAGATCGTGGAAATCTAGCCCGTGGTAGAACATCAAACCCCTTACGAAGGGATCCAGAGTGAGGCCTAGGCCTCGGAGGAAGTGGGAGACGAACACAACATTCTCGTTGGGTTCGGGAGTAGGGACGACCTACCCTCGAGCAGGCAACTGATGCGAAACCTCGGTGGTCAGGTATCTAGCCTCCCTCAACTTTTTGATGTCCTCTTCCGTAACAGAGGAGGGCATCCATCGACCTTGAAGGCTGGATCCGGACATGATTGAAGATCCAGAGCACCTAACCTAGGCTTTGGGTGTTAGAACTCGAGGCGGGGGAAGGGTTCGATTGGGCATGAGAGGGAAAAAGCGAAAACCTTGTCCCTTTATAAATAGGGTGAATATCAAGCGTCCTGTCCGTAGCTGTTTAGGACTTGCCTATAATCTAGGAGTCCTAGACACGGTTGGGTTACCCACGACTGCATTAATGAGAATCCCGTAATAAGGGGACACGGTCTCTGCTTTTACAAGACGTGTCGAAAAAACTGCCTCGCATTATGTGCGGGGCTGGTTAAAAGAAATGGTTCGAATAATCACCGGGCCATGACGTAACATCGTGCTGCCAAAACAAGCCAGCAAATTAATCTGCAAAAATATTATTCTCTCTACGGTGGAATGTGGAACTTATTTTGCAGGGTCGGACACTATCCTCGTATTCAAATTCTTCTGTGATGTATTCGGAGAAGGAACCAAACTTGCAATGCCAAAGACAATACTGCGCGCTGGACTAATCGTCATTGAAGCCTGGTTCAGGGGCTACTGAGGGAGTCCTGGATTAGGGGGTCTCCGGACAGCCGGACTATCTCCATGGGCCGGACTGTTGGACTATGAAGATACAAGATTGAAGACTTTGTCTCGTGTCCGGGTGGGACTCTACTTGGCGTGGAAGGCAAGCTAGGCAATACGGATATGGATATCTCCTCCTTTGTAACCGACCTTGCGTAACCCTAACCCTCTTCGGTGTCTATATAAACCGAAGGGTTTTAGTCTGTAGGACAACAACCATAACGTACAATCATACCGTAGGCTAGCTTCTAGGGTTTAGCCTCTCTGATCTCGTGGTAGATCTACTCTTGTACTACCCATATCATCAATATTAATCAAGCAGGACTTAGGGTTTTACCTCCATCAAGAGGGCCCGAACCTGGGTAAAACATCGTGTCCCCTGCCTCCTATTACCATCTGGCCTAGACGCATAGTTCGGGACCCCCTACCCGAGATTCGCCGTTTTTGACACCGACAGACTCCAAAAACACACTTGGCCGGGTTAAGCATCATCTTGTAGACCCGGAGGTTATCAAAGGTTTCCTTCAGATCTGTTACCAAGGTTTCCTTCTCTCTGGACTTCACCACTATATCATCCACATAAGCATGAACATTACGCCCAATCTGACTGTGAAGGCAATTCTGCACACACCGTTGATAAGTCGCTTGGGCACTCTTAAGCCCAAAAGGCATAGACACATAGCAGAAGGCTCCGAACGGAGTGATGAAAGTTGTCTTCTCCTGGTCCTTGACTGCCATCTTGATCTGATGATAACCTGAATAGGCATCCAGAAAACTCAAACGCTCACAACCCGCTGTAGCATCAATGATCTGATCAATATGAGGGAGAGCAAAAGGGTCAGCCGGACAAGCTTTGTTCAAATCGGTGTAATCCACACACATATGCCAGGTACCGTTCTTCTTGAGTACAAGCACTGGTTTAGCCAACCACTTTGGGTGAAAAAACTTCAATAATGAACCCGGCCGCTAAGAGCCGGGCCACCTCTTATCCAATGGCCTTGCACCTTTCCTCGTTAAACCGCCGAAGGAACTGCCTAACCGGCTTAAGCTTCGGATCAATCTTCAGAGTGTGCTTAGCGAGTTCTCTCGGGACACCTGGCATGTCAGAAGGCTTCCATGGAAAGATGTCCCGGTTCTCACGGATGAACTCAATGAGCGCGCTTTCCTATTTTCGGTCCAAGTTGGCACTGCTGATGAACTGTTTGGATGAATCTCCAGGCACAAAATCAACCATATTGGTGTCATCAGCTGACTTGAATTTCAACACTGGCTCATGCTCCGTAGTTGGCTTCTTCAAAGACGTCATGTCCGCCGGGTCAACATTATCTTTATAAAACTTTAACTCCTCTATCGCACAGACAGACTCAGCATAAGCAGCATCCCCTTCTTCACATTCCATGGCTATTTTCCGGCTTCCATGTACTATGATTGTGCCTTCATAACCCGACATCTTGAGATGCAGATATACATAACACGGCCGAGCCATGAACTTGGCATAAGCCGTCCATCCAAACAGAGCATGATATGGGCTTTTGATCTTAACCACTTCAAAAGTTAACTTCTCAGCCCTGGAATCATATTCATCCCCAAAGGCTACTTCCAGTTCAATCTTACCAACTGGGTATGCTGACTTACCAGGCACAACACCATGTAAAACAGTGTTGGATTGTTTAAGACTCTTATCAGTCAACCCCATCCGACGAAACGTCTCGTAATAGAGGATGTTGATGCTACTGCCTTCATCCATGAGCACCTTAGTGAATTTATATCCACCAACCTGAGGTGCCACCACCAAGGCCAAGTGACCCGCATTATCAACCCGGGGAGGGTGATCTTCCCTGCTCCACACAATAGGCTGTTCTGACCACCTCAAATAATGTAGAATCACCGGCTCAACGGCATTGACAGCCCTCTTATGAAGCTTCTGATCCCTCTTGCATAAACTAGTGGTAAATACATGGTACTGCCCACTATTCAACTATTTTGGGTTGCTCTAATACCCGGACTATTGCTGCTGTTGCTGCTGATTACCTTGGCCGGGTTGCTGATTATAGCCACCCTAGTTACCCGGATGGCCCTGGCCGTGAAAACCGCCCCCGCCTGAATCGGCGTGCGGGCCATGAAAGCCGCCTCCGCCTGAACTGCCGCCAGGCCCGTGACTACCATCAAACATGTTGGAATTAAAATGCCTTCATGATCGTACAGTCCTTCCATAGATGGGTAGCTAGCTTCTCCCGGGTGCCATGTCTTGGACAAGGTTCATTCAATAGTTGTTCGAGGGTGGGACCTAACCCGCCTGGCCGAGGAGGTGGCCTACCCTTGCGCCGTTGGTTGTTGCCCTGTGTATTGGTGTTAGCCACAAACTCGCCAGCCTTACGTTTATTACCTCCTTGATTTGCCGGGTTATGCTTGTGACCCTTTCTGTTGCCGTTCTTCTTTCCCTTCCCTGTTTTCTCTTCATCAGACGCGGGATCCTTGACCCGGCGCACCCAATGGGTCGTGGACTCACCTTCCTCTTGCTTACAATTAGCCAGGTCCATGATTGACATAGGTTGTTTACATGTGTCCTTGAAGTTCTGAATGAACCGGGCCTTTAACTCCGCCCATGAGCCAATGGAATTAGGTGGCAACCCTTTCAACCAAGTGCGAGCCGTTCCATCCAACATCATAGTGAAATACTTAGCCATTGCTGCATCGCTGACCTCCAACAGCTCCATCGCCTTCTCATAACTTTCAATCCATGCCCCAGGCTACAAGTTGGCCGTGTAATTAGGCACCTTACGAGGCCCCTTAAAGTCTTTTGGCAAGCGCTCATTACGTATAGCCGTCACCACGCAAGGGACACCTGCTGTTCTTGTGGCTACTCCTGCCTCAATAGAGGTTGCTGGGTAAACCGGAAAAGCCGGATGAGCCGCCTCCTCAGCTACCAGTTGAGCCGCCCGCTCAGCCTCTTGACGGATTATCTCCTGGTCCGCCAGGTTAAGAGCTCCACCCTGTGCCGGCTCATGCCTACGCGGTTGGTTACGATGTTGAGCGTTGCTCGAAATAGCGGCTGAGTCCATATGCCTGCTATAGCTCAAGCTCCGGCTTGGGCGAGGGGTTGTATGGATTTTGTCTCGTCTGTAAGAGTACGCATCCTGCTGCGCTAGAGCCGTCTGAACAAGTTCTCTCACCCTTCGTGGTTCAATTGCTGCCGGAGAGTCGCCTTCCATCGGGAGAGCCGCCAAACGAGCTGACGCAGCAATGAGATTCTCCAAAGGGTTAGAAAAGTGACCCGGTGGTATTGGTGCGTAATAAGGCGGAGCGGTATTCATACGAGGTGGTTCCATGGCCCGCGGTTGAACCGACGCCCCAGACCCGGGTGTCGTGATCCGGTTTGCCTCCGGCAGGTTACTCGGGCCAGCCCTGGGTGTGCGGAAAAGGTTCCTAGGTTTGTACGTTAGAGGCAGATGTGACTGAGTTTTCTGGTGCCTTCTCCTCATGACCTTGTTTGACGCATTTAGATCCACCGAGAGCCGGAAAGTCTCCGCTTGAAGCTGCTGAGCACGAACATCCAAAGCTGCCCGCTCCGCGGACATCCTGACCTCTTCTGCTGCTAAATTTTCCTTGGCCTGTGCCATCTCTTCGCCTAGCCGTGCCACCTCCATGTCATGCTGAGCCTTATCCGCTGGCTCCACCACAATAGTCAATAGAGCCGTCAACTTATCCATGAGGTCCATTAGCATCTGAGCCGGGGGGGCGTGCGGGATCTCCTAACCCGGCCACTGTCGACCCGGTGGTTATTGCTGCTGCAGCCGTGGAGTTCTGCTCGGGTTGAGTGCCAGCCATGAAGACTTCGGTTTGATTCGGTGGCTCAGAGGGGTCCGGAATACTGCTGCCATCGAAACAGCCCCCAAGCATGCCATCTTGCAGCTAATACAAAGAATTTGTCTCGCCTGTTGATGACGTAGCGTCGGAACAGATGGCCGTCTCACCACCATCCACTGATCCTTCAGAGAATTCACCTGCATGGATGCAACCCACAAAGGCATGCTACATGGCAGGTTGTGCCCGGGCGGATCTTGCGCGCTGAGCCGTCTCGATGAGGTTGGTGTAGACGTCCGGCTCAGGGCTTGACTCGCCAATCCGGCCGATGATGACATGGATTCCGCCGAAGGGGACCCGGTACCCGTACTCAATTAAGCCGGCCTCGGGGCCCCAGCCTTCGTCGTCGATGTAGAGCTTGCCAAGACGACTCTTGGTCATCCGGCCCACAGCGTATCCCTTGAGCCCTTCAAAGTTGCCCTTTAAGAACTCAAATCCACTGTGCGTTGGCCCCATAGTGGGCGTCAACTATCGTGGAATTGTCACGGTAGATGTCCTAGCGAAAGGACTTAGTCGTAGGGCCATCGCAACTAGGAAGCTTAAAGGGGTTAATCGGTACAAACGACACGAGAGGTTTATACTAGTTCATCCCCTTACGATGAAGGTAAAAGCCTACGTCTAGTTGTGTTGGAATTGCTGGGGTTTCAATGACCAAGGAGCTAATCTGCTGGCTTGGCTATCGATCTCTTGTTTCTTGTCCTAAGCCGCCGTCGGGTCGTCCCCTTATATACATGGGTTGACGCCTGGCGGCCTACGGAGTCCCGGCCGGCTCATAAAACGTGTCCGGCTCGGTGACTTCTTCTATATGCCTTTCTTTACAAGTCTTTATTTACATACGGTGGTTTATAATATTAGGCCTTAAGCCGCCTCTAGGCTTAGGACTTCTACAAGTCTTAATAAACTATCACCTTGAATATTACTGGGCTTCTTTTGTAACCCGCCATTGGGGTTGACCCGGCCCCTCCTGGGCGGGTCTTACCTGGTAGCTATATTCCCAACAGTACCCGTGAGATCCCATCTTGGGGCCTTTTCCGGTGCTCCGCCGGAGGGGGAATCGATCATGAAGGTCTTCTACATCAACACCATAGCCTCTCCGATGATGTGTGAGCAGTTTACCACAAACCTTCGGGTCCATAGTTATTCGCTTGATGGCTTCTTCTCTCTCTCTCTCTCTGGATCTCAATACAAAGTTCTCCTCGATTCTCTTGGAGATCTATTCGATGTAATTCCTTTTGCGGTGTGTTTGTCGAGATCCGATGAATTGTGGGTTAATGATCAAGATAGAACAATATTTGATTCTTCTCTGAATTCTTTTATGCATGATTTAATATATTCACAAGTCTCTTCGAATTATTAGTTTGGTTTGGACTACTACATTGATCTTGCTTGCAATGGGAGAAGTGCTTAGCTTTGGGTTCAATCTTGCGGTGTCCTTTCCCAGTGACAACAGGGGCAGCAAGGCATGTATTGTATTGTTGCCATCGAGGATAAAAAGATGGGGTTTATATCATATTGCTTGAGTCTATCCCTCTACATCATGTCATCTTGCCTAATGCATTACTCTGTTCTTATGAACTTAATACTCTAGATGCATGCTGGATAGCGGTTGATGTGTGGAGTAATAGCAGAATTGTTTCGGTCTACTTGTCGTGGACGTGATGCCTATATACATGATCATGCCTAGATATTCTCATAACAATGCACTTTTCTATCAATTGCTCGACATTAATTTGTTCACCCACCGTAGAATTTGCTATCTTGAGAGAAGCCACTTGTGAAACCTATGGCCCCCGGGTCTATCTTCCATCGTATTATTTTCCTATCTACTTGCTATTTCTGCTTCCTTTTTATTTTGCAATCTTTATTTTCCAATCTATAACAGAAATACCAAAAATATTTTCTTATTATCTTTATCAGATCTCACTTTTGCAAATGGCCGTGAAGGGATTGACAACCCCTTTATCGCGTTGGTTGCAAGGTTCTTGATTGTTTGTGCAGGTACGAGGGACTTGCGTGTAATATCCTACTGGATTGATACCTTGGTTCTCAAAAACTAAGGGAAATACTTACGCTGCTGTGCTGCATCACCCTTTCCTCTTCAAGGGAAAACCAACGCATGCTCGAGAGGTAGCAATAGCATCCCCAAGTTGTGGTTTTGCATATCATCACAATCATTCTTATCAATATCATGAATGGCACCAATAGTATAGCAAACATTATTATCATATTCTTCCAAGCAAGTGCTAAAAAGATTTTCAAGATCATAAGGGATGCCGTTTCCTTCCCAATCATAATCATTACAACAAGTGGTAGGTATCACAAAATCATACTCAATATCATCATCCTCCATCAATATATTTGATTAACTTTGATGTGGCACAATGGTGATATGACAACATTATTTGGGAGAGATACCTTTTTACCTTTATTCTTTCTCCTTTTCTTCTTCACCACATCATGTGTGGGTTTAATTAATTCTTCCAAGCTTCTTGTAGAAGAGATTGGTTGGATAGGAAGCTCCTCCTCATTACCTGATTCATCATAATAAACACTAGGAGGGTATTGGGAAATATTTTTCCCTTTCATTAGTACTCTCTTCATATTCTATTTGTTTTCTTGTCTTTAGATAGATATCAATGTGAGTGAGTAGGGATTGCCATGCAACGGATGCACTAGAGCTATAAATGTATGAAAGCTCAACAAAAGAAACTAAGTGGGTGTGCATCCAACTTTCTTGCTCACGAAGACCTAGGGAACTTTGAGGAAGCCCATCATTGGAATATACAAGCCAGGTTCTATAATGAAAAATTCCCACTAGTATATGAAAGTGACAACATAGGAGACTCTCTATCATGAAGATCATGGTGCTACTTTGAAGCACAAGTGTGGAAAAAGGATAGTAACATTGTCCCTTCTCTCTTTTTCTCTCATTTTTATTTTTTTATTTGGGCCTTTTCTCTTTTTTTATGGCCTCTTTTTTTCTTTTTTCTTTTTTTTGTCTGGAGTCTCATCCTGTCTTTTGGGGGAATCATAGTCTCCATCATCCTTTCCTCACATGAGACAATGCTCTAATAATGATGACCATCACACTTTTATTTACTTACATCTCAAGAATTACAACTCGGTACTTAAAACAAAATATGACTCTATGTGAATGCCTCCGGTGGTGTACCGAGATGTGCAATGAATCAAGAGTGACATGTATTAAATAATTATGAATGGTGGCTTTGCCACAAATACGATGTCAACTACATGATCATGCAAAGCAATATGACAATGATGAAGCGTGTCATAATAAACGGAACGGTGGAAAGTTGCATGGTAATATATCTCAGAATGGCTATGGAAATGCCATAATACGTAGGTATGGTGGCTGTTTTGAGTAAGGTAATGGTGGGTGTATGGTACCGGTGAAAGTTGCACGGCACAAGAGAGGCTAGCAATGGTGGAAGGGTGAGAGTGCGAATAATCCATGGACTCAACATTAGTCATAAAGAACTCACATACTTATTGAAAAAATCTGTTAGTTATCGAAACAAAGTACAACAAGCATGCTCCTAGGGGGATAGATTGGTAGGAAAAGACCATCGCTCGTCCCCGACCGCCACTCATAAGGAAGACAATCAATAAATAAATAATGCTCTGACTTCATCACATAACGGTTCACCATACGTGCATGCCATGGGAATCACAAGCTTTAACACGAGTATTTCTCAAACAACTACTCACTAGCATGACTCTAATATCACCATCTTCATATCTCAAAACATTCATCAAGTATCAAACTTCTCATAGTATTCAATGCACTTTATATGAAAGTTTTTATTATACCCATCTTGGATGCCTATCATATTAGGACTAATTCCATATCCAAAGAAAATTACCATGCTGTTCTAAAAGACTCTCAAAATAATATAAGTGAAGCATGAGAGATCAATAATTTCTATAAAATAAAACCACCACCGTGATCTAAAAAGATATAAGTGAAGCACTAGAGCAAACAACAAACTACTCCGAAAGATATAAGTGAAGATCAATGAGTAGTTGAAGAATTATGTAACTATGTGAAGACTCTCTAACATTTATGAATTTCAGATCTTGGGATATTATTCAAACAGCAAGCAAAACAAAATAAAATGATGCTCCAAGCAAAGCACATATCATGTGGTGAATAAAAAATATAGCTCTAAGTAAAGTTACCGATGAACGAAGACGAAAGAGGGATGCCATCCGGGGTGTCCCCAAGCTTAGGCTCTTGGTTCTACTTGAATATTACCTTGGGGTGCCTTGTGCATCCCCAAGCTTAGGATCTTGCCACTCCTTATTCCATAGTCCATCGAATCTTTACCCAGAACTTGAAAACTTCACAACACAAAACTTAACAGAAAACTCATAATCTCCGTTAGTATAAGAAAATAAATCACCACTTAGGTACTGTTGTGAACTCATTCTAAATTCATATTGGTGTAATATCTACTATATTACAACTTCTCTATGGTTCATACCCTCCAATACCTACTCATAGATTTATGAAAATAAGCAAACAACACAATGAAATCAGAATCTGTCAAAAATAGAATAGTCTCTAGCAATCTGCATGTCTCGAATACTTTGGTAACTCCAGAAATTCTGAAAAATTAGGACATCCAGGAAAATTTGTATTTTAATCTACTTCAGTTGGAATTGGTATTTTATCGCTCTCTGGTAAAAAATGAAAATTATTTTCGTGAGCACATACTTTCTGTTTTTATCAGCAAGATCAAACAATAATCACCCCAAGAAGATCCTAAATGTTTTACTTGGCACAAACACTAATTAAAACATAAAAACACAATCATGACCGAGGATAGATGAATTATTTATTATTAAACAGGAATAAAAATAAAATTGGGCTGCCTCCCAACAAGCGCTATCGTTTAATGCCCCTAGCTACGCATGATGATTTCAATGATGCTCACATAGAGGATAAGAATTGAAACATAATGGGAGCATCATGAAGCATATCACAAGCACATTTAAGTCTAACCCACTTCCTATGCATAGGGATTTTGTGAGCAAACAACTTATGGGAACAAGAATCAACTAGCATAGGAAAGTAAAACAAGCATAGTTTCAAGATTTTCAACACATAGAGAGGAAACTTGATACTATTGCAATTCCTACAAGCATATATTCCTCCCTCATAATAATTTTCCGTAGCATCTTGAATGAATTCAACAATATAACCATCACATAAAGCATTCTTTTCATGATCTACAAGCATATAATTTTTAGTCTCATGAATAGTAGTGGGAGCAAACTCAACGAAATAACTATCATGGGATTGAAAATTGAAATCAAGATGACAAGTTTCATTGTTATCATTATTCTCTATAGCATATGTGTCATCACAAGAATCATCATATATAGGAGGCATTCTCTCATCATAGTAAATTTGCTCATGAAAACTTGGGGGACGAAAAATATCATCTTCATCAAACATAGCATCCCCAAGCTTGTGGCTTTGCATATCATTAGCATCATGGATATTCAAAGAATTCATACTGAGAACATTGCAATCATGCTCATCATCCAAATATTTAGTGCCAAACATTTTAATGCATTCTTCTTCTAACACTTTGGCACAGTTATCGAAATCCTTATTTTCATGAAAGACATTAAAAAGATGAAGCATATGAGGCAACCTTAAATCCATTTTTTGTAGTTTTCTTTTATAGACTAAACTAGTGATAAAACAAGAAACTAAAAGATTCGATTGCAAGATCTAAAAATATACCTTCAAGCACTAACCTCCCTGGCAACGGCGCCAGAAAAGACCTTGATGTCTACTACACAACCTTCTTCTTGTAGACGTTGTTGGGCCTCCAAGTGCAGAGGTTGGTAGGACAATAGCAAATTTCTCTCAAGTGGATGACCTAAGGTTTATCAATCCGTGGGAGGCCTAGGATGAATATGGTCTCTCTCAAACAACCCTGCAACCAAATAACAAAGAGTCTCTTGTGTCCCCAACACACCCAATACAATGGTAAATTGTATAGGTGCACTAGTTCGGCGAAGAGATGGTGATACAAGTGCAATATGGATGGTAGATATAGGTTTTTATAATCTGAAAATATAAAAACAGCAAGGTAACAAATGATAGAAGTGAGCGAAAACGGTATTGCAATGCGTTGAAACAAGGCCTAGGGTTCATACTTTCACTAGTGCAAGTTCTCTCAACAATAATAACATAATTGGATCATAAAACTATCCCTCAACATGCAACAAAGAGTCACTCCAAAGTCACTAATAGCGGAGAACAAACGAAGAAAATATTGTAGGGTATGAAACCACCTCAAAGTTATCCTTTCTGATCGATCTATTCAAGAGTCTGTAGTTAAATAGCATGAAGCTATTCTTTCCGTTCAATCTATCCTAGAGTTCATAATAGAATAACACCTTAAGACACAAATCAACCAAAACTCTAATGTCACCTAGATACTCCAATGTTACCTCAAGTATCCGTGGGTATGATTATACATATACATCACACAATCTCAGATTCGTCTATTCAACCAACACAAAGAACTTCAAAGAGTGCCCCAAAGTTTCTACGAGAGAGTCAAGATGAAAATGTGTGCCAACCCCTATGCATAAGTTCATGAGGTCACGGAATTCACAAGTTGATCACCAAAACATACATCAAGTGGATCACATGAATATCCCATTGTCACCACAGATAAGCACATGCTAGACATACATCAAGTGTTCTCAAATCCTTAAAGACTCAATCCGATAAGATAACTTCAAAAGGGAAAACTCAATCCATTACAAGAGAGTAGAGGGGGAGAAACGTCATAAGATCCAACTATAATAGCAAAGCTCGCGATACATCAAGATCATGCCGAATCAAGAATATGAGAGAGAGAGAGATCAAACACATAGCTACTGGTACATACCCTCAGCCCCGAGGGTGAACTACTCCATCCTCGTCATGGAGAGTGTTGGGATCATGAACATGGCCACCGAAGAGGGATCCCCCCTCCGGCAGGGTGCCGGAATGGGTCTAGATTGGTTTTCAGTGGCTACGAAGGCTTGCGGCAGCAGAACTCCCGATCTAGGTTATTTTCTGGAGGTTTCAGTATTTATAGGAATTTTTGGCGTCGGGAACAAGTTAGGGAGGTGCCCGAGTTGTCCGCGAGATAGGGTGGCGCACCCGGAGGGTAGGGCGTGCCCCCCACCCTCGTGGATGGCCCGGGATTCTTCTGGCCCAACTCTTTTACTCCGGGGGCTTCTTTTGGTCCATAAAAAATCATCAAAATTGGCACGTCAATTGGACTCCGTTTGGTATTCCTTTTCTGTAAAACTCAAAACAAGGAAAAAAACAGAAACTGGACTGGGCTCTTTGTTAATAGTGTAGTCCCAAAAATCATATGAAATAGGATATAAATGCGTATAAAACATCCTAGATGGATAATATAATAGTGTCGAACAATAAAAAATTATAGATACGTTGGAGACGTATCACTCCTCACATCGAGACCTCCTCGATCTTTGATCACTTCATCCACACAAAACTCAACAGAAACCTTGTGAGATCCGTTAGTATAATAATGCAAATCCCTACTCTAAGTACTGTCTTAAAAAGGACAGTCTGTAGTAATCTGAACATCTACCATACTTCTGGTACTCCAAAAATCCTGAAAAATTCAGACAAAATAAACAATTTGTATAGCAATATTGTGCAAAAAATTTCATAAATGTTTGACCTTCCAGTAAAAATAAAAATTCATGCGCTACAGCCAAAGTTTCTGTTTTTACACCGCACATACCAACAAGAAATCTAATAATCCCAAAGGCAAATTTTGGCACATTATTTTTATAATACAATGGATTTGTACAAGGGAATAATTATTTTTGTCAGAAACTTCCATGAATAATTTACATTGTTTCCATGAGCATGAACACAAGTGTTCAAGGTCGACCCTCACTTCTCCAATGCATCACCTTTCAATCGCTTCTCTTTTTGAAAACGTTTTTAGGTTCCTCTCTATATTTTTTGTTTTTAAACTTTATAAAAGAACTCAACAGAAATAAATGAGTCTCTAAAACTTCCGGGTTGCCTCCCTGGCAGCGCTTTCTTTAAAGCCATTAAGCTAGGCATAAAGTGCTCAAGTAATTGATCCACCCAGATCCCAAGGTATATCAAAGCCAATTTTAATTAACAATGATTTGTAATTTAGTACTGAGCACAAAGCAACATATATAATGCAATGACAAAATCTAACTCTCTTCCTATACATCGGCATGTCATAAAAGAACAATACATGCATATCAAGTAAAGGACAATACATAGCATAAATTCTTGCAATTTTATCATATTGGAAACATACAGAGGTGGAGATGTAGTTCCTCTCTCATAATAGTTGCAAGTAGGAACAACAAGCACATGCATATTATATTCATCAAAATCATCATGTGCAATGGTAAAAGGCAACCCATCAATATAATCCTTAATAAGTGCAAACTTTTCCGATATAGTGTAGTTTGGAGCATCCAAAAAGATAATAGGATTATCATGTGTGGGTGCGATAGAAACAAGTGATAACCCACAAGTATAGGGGATTGTTTCTAGCCTTCTTCGATAAATAAGAGTGTCGAACCCAACAAGGAGCTAAAGGCAGAACAAATATTCCCTCAAATTCTATCGACCACCGATACAACTCTACCCACACTTGACATTAGCTTTATCAGAAACAAGTATGAAACTATTTTGTAGGTGTGATTCTAGAACTACTTTGCAAGAATAAAACTAGAAGTACTTTGCAATATAATAAAATTTAGGTGTTTAGTAAAAGGGTTTGTGTCAATAAGAAAGTTATTTGCCCGTAGGCAATCGATAAAAAGTATCGGTAATCATTCTTGTAATTCTATATGAGGGAGAGGCATAAGCTAACATAATTTCTCTACTTGGATCATATGCACTTATGATTGGAACTCTAGCTAGCATCCGCAACTACTAAACATCATTAAGGTCATGAAACCCAACCATAGAATTAAGTATCAAGCCCTCTTTATGCCATACGCCATGGCCCACCTACTCGGGTTTAAGCTTCTGTCACTCTCGCAACCCACCGTAAGCGAACCATGAACATATTGCAACACCCTACAACGGGGGACGCTCATGTTTGCACGAGAACGGAGGGCACCGTATGATAGCACCATATATAAAATATACAATCATACCAACCAAGATCACGATTAACCCACAGGACAAAACATATCTACTCAAACAACATAGGATAACCATAGATCATTGAGAAATAATATATGGAGTTGAGCACCATTTTTAAGTAGAGATTACAGCAAGGAGAAGGGGTGTTACACCGCTGCAAAGAGGGGGAGAGAGTTGGTGTTGACAGTGCCAAGATTGTTGATGTAGATCGCCGTCCCGATCGTTGCCCTGGTGACACTTCGGCGCCACCGGAAGCGAGGGGGGATAGCCCCTCTCCTTCTTCTTCCTTGGCCTCCCCCCTAGATGGGAGGAGAGTTCCCCCTCTGGTCCATGGCCTCCATGGCGGCGAAGGGGCATTAAATAATGTATGAGTTGAAGAGTTACTCTCATTATAAGGTGGGCATGGGTAGCTAATCCGCTCTTCCTCCGTTTGTTCTTCGCTCTCCTCCTCATTATTTTCATCCAATGATCTCACAGTTTCATCATTTTCTTCTTCCATAGACTCCTGCAAAATGTTGGTCTCTTCTTGGACAGCGGTGATATTCTCAATAAATGCATCAATATCGCAATTGTATTTATAATTATAATAGAAATATTCAAGCATAGCAAGATTTTCAGGTCTATAGCCAGCATCATCATCATCTTCATACTTTAAAAACAGAGATTCAATTTCAGAAGCACCCTTAAAAGCAACAAATTCTTCTATTCGTTCCACATCATAGTAATCATATATACCATTAACATAAGAATCTAAGGTTTCATTATCATTAAATTTGCATGAAAAGGGAAGATGTGGAGCATTCATCCTAGAGCAACAAGTATAATCATATCTCAAGCATTGATTCCAAGCATACCATTTCAACATATGAATTTGGTCCCATAACAATTTCCCTTTATGAGTCAAGCGATAATCACTAAAGTATTCACGTTGATCCAACGTTACTCCCATTATGTAGTTGAATGGGGTTTTCTCAGGATTATCAAAGTAATGCATAATATCTTTGACATAACGATCATCAAGGGTTTTTGGAGGTTCCCCATCTCCATGAGTAGCAGGTACAACTATTTTTTTTGGTATTTTGTGTTCCATATCCATAACTAAAGATAGAGAACAACTTAGAACGAGAAATAAAAACTACTTGGTGATAAAGCAAACAAGCACACACGAGAACATTCACCCCACACTATAACTCCCCGACAATGGCGCCAGAAAAAGGTCTTGATAACTGATACGTCTCCAATGTATCTATAATTTTTGAATGTTCCATGCTGTTATGTTATCATTCTTGGATGTTTTACAATCATTTTATAGTCATTTTATATCAGTTTTTGGGACTAACCTATTGACATAGTGCCAAGTGCCAGTTGTTGTTTTTTGCATGTTTTTTACATCGCAGAAAATCAATATCAAACGGAGTCCAAACACCGCCAAACTTTTTGGAGAATTTGTATGGACAACAACACCCAAGATGGGCCAGAGCAGCACCTGGGGGTGCCCCAAGGGGGCACAACCCACCAGGGCACGCCTGGGCCACCAGGCGTGCCCAGGTGGGTTGTGCCCACCTCGGTGGCCTCCCGCACCCCCTCTTTACCCTATAAATTCACAAATATTCCAAAACCCTTCAGGGTTAACCTAGATTAGAAGTTCCGCCGCCGCAAGGCTCTATAGCCACCGAAAACCAATCTAGACCCCGTTCCGGCACCCTGCCGGAGGGGGAAATCATCTCCGGTGGGCATCTTCATCATCCCGGCGGCCACTACGATGAGGAGGGAGTAGTCCACCCTCGGGGCTGAGGGTTTGTACCAGTAGCTATGTGTTTAATCTCTCTCTCTCTCTCGTGTTCTTGAGATGTCATGATCTTCATGTATCACGGGCTTTGTTAATATAGTTGGATCATATGGTGTTTTCCCCTCTCTATCTTGTTGTGATGAATTGAGTTTTCCCCTTTGAGATTTCGTTGTTATCGGATTGAATACTTATATGGATTTGAGAACACTTGATATATGTCTTGCAATTGAATACTCGTGGTGACAATGGGGTATCGTATTGATTCACTTGATATATGTTCACTCAACTCGCAGATTCCCGAGGTGACATTGGGGTAATCTATGCATAGGGGTTGATGCACGTTCTTGTCTTTGTTTCTCCAGTAGAAATCTTGGGGCACTCTTTGAAATTATTTGTGTTGGATTGAATAATATGAATCTAAATTTGCTTTGTTGTTATTTTAGCACTACAGGAATCAGCTACTTTGCCGTCTGCCACGGCGGACGGCAAAGGCATGAACGGCGGACGACAAAGGCCTTTGCCGTCAGCCGCGGACGGCAAAAGGCTCCGGCAAAGTAGGCTACGGTAAATAGCTACTTTGCCGTCTGCTTCCTGGCGGCTGACGGCAAAGGCCCTTTGCCGTCTGCGGTGGACGGCAAAGAGAGCGGACGGCAATAATTGCGCTGTCAGTCCGTTAAGTGGCTAACGGCAGGCCTTTGCCGTCCGCCGCTGACGGCAAAATTTCTAGTGTCTTTGCCGTCCGCCGTATGATGTCATCTACACGTCACTACATGGCAGGTTCTTTGCTGTCTGCCACTGATGGCAAAGTGCAGGTTCTTTGCCGTCCGCCACTGATGGCAAAATCTTTGCCGTCTGCCACTGTAGGCAAACTGACCAATTGGGTCAGCTCCCAGGAAGCACAGCTAGATGCCACGTGTCTTCTTTGCCATCCGCGGCAGACGGCAAAGAGCCCGTTGCCGTCGGTGGCAGAAGGCAAAGAGCCTGCATATTGGCTCTTTTATCTGTTTTTTATTAAATCCAACAATTTTCATCACAAATATATATGACATATATAGATATATTTCAAAAGGCCATTACAGAGCAAACATATAAGATATCCAACACATAACTTCATCATCCAACCATATATATTACATGCATAGTTCCATCATACATAACAAGTTCAACATAGAGGCATCCAACCATATATATTACAACAGTTTCATCCAACGATACATGCATAGTTCAACGATACAAAAGAAACAAAGAAAGGGATAAGGAGCACTCCATCTATGCAAGCTTTCGTCAAGTGAATGAAATCTGCAAAATGAAAAATAAGAAAGTTAGAACAAGAAGAGTAGAACAAGAAGAAGAGTAGAACAAGAAGAAGACTAGAACAAGAAGAGTAGAACAAGAAGAAGACTAGAACAAGAAGAGTATATCATTTATGAGCTAACTTACGTGAAATGGATCATATATGAGCTAACTAAGTTGAAATGGATCGTTTATGAGCTAGCTAAGGTGAAATGGATCATTTATGAGCTAACTTAGTTGAAATGGGTCGTTTATGAGCTAACTAAGGTCAAATGGATCGTTTTTGAGGTAACTAAGGTGAAATGGATCGTTTTTTAGCTAACTTAGGTGAAATGGATCATTTATGAGCTAACTTAGTTGAAATGGATCGTTTTTGAGCTAACTTAGGTGAAATGGACCATTTATGAGCTAATTTAGTTGAAATGGATCTTTTTGAGCTAACTTAGGTGAAATGGATCATTTAAGAGCTAATTTAGGTGAAATGGATCGTTTTTTAGCTAACTTGGTGAAATGGATCGTTTATGAGCTAAATTAGTTGAAATGGATCGTTTATGAGATAACCTAGGTAAGATGGGTCATTTTGGAGTTAACCTAGGTGAAATGGGTCATTTTAAAGCTAACGTAGGTAAAATGGATCATTTAGGAGATAATCTAGGTAAAATGGGTCATTTTTTAGCTAACTTGGATGAACTGGATCATTTATAAGCTAACCTAGGTAAAATGGGTCATTTTAGAGCTAACTTAGGTAAAATGGATCGTCTATGAGCTAACTAAGCTAATTATGCAATTTTTGACATAAGTAAGCTAAGTACAGATCGTTTTAGAGCTAACTTAGGTAAAATGGATGGTTTTGGAGGTCAGTAAGTTTATTAAGTCATTTTGGAGGAGAAGAAGCTAAGTCTAGGTCATTATGGTAAGCATTGGAGGAAATAAAGCTAAGTCTAGGTCTTTATGCATGTGTTAAGCAAAACACTAGATAAACTTACCAAGATCCAGGAGGTGTAGGAGCGGGGTGGCTCGTGTCGGTAGCTGGAGAAGGATCGTGCGATGCTTGTTTGGAGTTACGCTGCACCAAAGATCATTTCCAATGTCTTGTTAGCATGATGACACTCAAATGTTAAGACTAGCAAGTAATGTCCATTCAAATAAAACTCACCGTGGTCCCAGGAGCAATCACTGGCATCGGCGGAGCGGTCTGACCTGTCTTCTCGCACACAGACTGCACATTTGATTTTGATGACTCAGTCATACTAGTTAGTAATGAGACAAACACTACATGAATGTTTTGGCTAATCTGCAGAAGAAACTTACCACAAGGAGCTCGTACATGGCCCTTGCCTACATGTCATTCCGTGCCCTCTCCTCCTCCATCATCTTTGTCGTCCTCTCCTCCAACTCCCGCTGCCTCTCCGCCGCCTCCACCAGAAGTTTCTCCGTTCTATCTCTCTCACTCTGTATAGCAGCCTGCAACACCACTCACATGACCATTTGTAATCATTGATGGAAGCGCACACAATGTAATGGAGAAAGATAACTGAGTACGTATCACTAACCTTGATGGCGAGTTGCACTGGCCGTTCACGAGGCCTTATCTCAGGAGCGGAGCTCGACTGGCGCGCCTTGATCTCCGGGAGAGTGCTAGGACAACGGATAAGTCCATCTCCAATGGCTATGGAGCCATGGGACCTCCCGCCACCAGATATCATCAACAGCACTGGATCAATGGGACCCTCGCTCGGGTTAAAGTCCTCCCCTTTCCTCGCCTTCCCCTCATCTCTATATCTCACGAGCTTGTTGTGGGAGGAGATGTTGGTGAAGTTGTTTGCATCATCGAGGTCAGACTGAGAGAAAGCCTTGACTTTCTTGAAAGAGGCAGTGTGGGCCATGGCATACAGGTCGTACACCTCTGGCACCTTATCCGCCTTATTGTAGCGTGCCTGAAAGAGAGAAACAATGAAAATTAGTAATTAAAGGGCTCAAGCTAGCATGATGAATGAATTGCATGAATCATGAAGCAAACCACATACACAGTTGCGCCCGAACTGATATAAGTTGGAGCTGCCCTGATGGTGTGGCACACCTTCCATTTGGGCACATTTGTCCTTGGCCTCGTTGTGGAGGGCTAGCCATTGTTTTGAGCACCACTCATCGACCAACACCTCCCAACAATCCATCCGATCCGCACACCATCTCGGAGGCGCCTAAGTTAGCAAATAGAAACTTGAGCGCTACGGCTAAGAATTACTAAATGAAGGAACTTAAGTAGAGAAGGCCTTAAGAATTACCTTCATGTACTGCTCCTTACTCGGGAACTTATCGCGGCATGCCGGCTTGATCTTCTTGATACCACTCAAGGCGTAGTAGTCTCGAACAGCCTGCACCCGAGCCTCATGCCGTAAGTTCTGGAGTAGGCGCTTGCAGACGTTCTCGATAACATGTGCCGCGTCCTCCTCGTATACCTCCTCACACCTGTAGAATGTCTGCAATCAAATGAGACAATATTGATTAGTACAATTAATAACTAGCTAGTTGAATATTTTTAAATGTGTAAAGGAGAAATTACCCAGAACTTTCTGATCACCATGTCTGCCCTCGTGTCGCACACGACACCGTCGATAATCTCATCCGGCGGGGCCGGGGCAGCCACGTAGTGCTCCCAGCTCAATCCAAGCTCTGGAAGCCGACCCTCACCAGGCAACGTGACAAACCCCGGGAAGTTTTGCCGGCAAAGAACTCCAAGGACGGAGTTGGGCCGGCGGACACTATGATGGTGGTCCCAACCCCTGCAGCATGACAAGGCCAACGCATTAGTTATTTGAAAAAACATGAATGCACAAGGTACAAAAATATTAAATGCACTTACGTACCTCTCCCCATCAGGGAAAATCAACCACCTCTGCTCGCGGGTCACCGGCACGGACGAGAGCTGTGTAGCACCACGCTGGTAGACGGTGCCCCCCTCCTCCTCAAGATCAGTCGGCTCCCCGCCATCATCAGCATGGCCACTCGGCTCCTCGGGCTAATCCGGCCAGGTACCCCATCCGGACGTGTGCTCCTCCGGGGTCATGTGGGCCGAACTCTCATGGGCCGAAGGCCAGTCGACTCGAGGCTCGTGGGCCCAAGACCCGTGGACCGGAGGCTCATGGACCGAAGTCCGTGTAGCCTCCTCCTCGGACGAGTCCACCCTACCAGTCACGTGCTCAGGTGAAACAGCTGGGGGTGGCGGCGAGGAAGGCGTCGTAGCAGTCACCCTACCTCCTCTCCCATGACCACGTGCCCCACCTCCTCTCTTCCTACCTCGTCCCCTGCTGGGCACCACGGTCGACGAAGAAGGGCCCGGCGGTGTGGCCATACTGTCCAGCAACGCTCGGCGGAGAGGTGCGTCTGGAATGGAAGACCTCAGACCACGCTCCCGACCAGCGCCCACCATCTTTCAACACCTGCCATGACAAACAGTAAACGAAATTAGTACAACATAAAAAAAGACCGACATGAATAATAATATGTGTATCACTTAAGTGTATCATCATCAAGTACAACATAAAAAAATGTAATACCTGACACTACTAATAATCTCGATCAGTATCATCAATAAATGCATAATCATCATCATCACTATAATCAATGACGGGCTCATAGGGTTCATTGGCATCAACATGTGCAAGGCCACCTTGACGTAATCGGTCAAGCATTGACAGGTCATCCGTAGCAGTAACCTCTTCTTGTTCTGGCTCTTCTTGTTCCTCCTCTGGGGTGATGTCAGATTCATTGTCGCTGTCTACTTCAATGTTTTGGGGTGAAGTATAGCGGTTCTTGAAATGCTTTTTGGAAAGACGTGCCTCTTGTAAGAATTCTCCTTCATATGTGTCTGGGTTAATGTGAGGCTCATAATCCTCTTCAGCGCTCCTTCATTGTCGCTTGCACAAACCCCTTAGTTTTTGTGAACCATTCAGCGCTCCATTTGTTCTGACCAGTGTGACCGGTATACATCCAAGCACGGTCACTCATCTTGACTTTCAGAGCTACTGGACACACAACAATTATATATGTAATTCACCATGTATATATTCATCAGTTGATCTACTTTGTCAATTTTATTACGTCCATGCAACCTACACTCTAATAGGTAATGATAGGTCCTAGTCCCACCCGTGTATGTGTAGATTGGGTTCATTTTCCCATGCTATGCTCCGGATCCGACGCAAAATTTTGGCAGCACCTCCCTGCTGTTCTCCTGATACACGTCTCTGCAATAAACAGAGAGGATGTGTACCCGGAGAACAACAGGGGAGGCACTGATGAAATATATGCGTCGGATCCTGAGCAAAGCATATGGGAAAACGAACCCAATCTACACATACTCGGGCTGTCCATGGATAGCGATGGACAATTCGAAAGAATCAAGGTTATAAATATGCAAATGCATGCATATTTATAACTATGACGCTTTCGAATGGGAGACACATATTGGTTACGCATACTGATGATTCAAGACACATATATAGCTAGCTATCAAGTTTCATCGGAATAGATCAAATAATTAATGGGGGAGGAGGACTTGTCATTTGTGCTCACCCACGAACGAAGGGGCAGAGCTCATCAAACGCACGGCGAGGTCGTCGAACACCAAACCTCGCAGCGATGAAACAACTGCACATTTAAAACTACACGATCAACACAATTATATATGATGTTTTTCATAACAAAATCGAAAAATATATGACCTAACTAATAATTCACAAATATATGACCCCGTCGGCCTCTGGAAGGCCAAAGAACACCTTTTCGGGAGGTGTCGGTGGTCGGGGTGTCCTGTCGGTCTCGGGGTGCCGTGTCGGGGTCGGGGTGCTGTTTCGGGGTCGGGGGGTCGGTGTGTCGTGTCGACGTCGGGGTAGTGCCGTGTCGGTGTCGGGGTGTTGTTTGGGGGTCGGGGTGTGGGTGTCGGGGTCAGGGTGTCGGGTCAGGCTCGGGGTCGGGGTGTCGGGTCAGGCTCGGGGGGTCGGGGTGTCGGGGTCGGGGTGTCGGGTCAGGCTCGGGGGGTCGGGGTGTCGGGGTCGGGGTCGGGGTGTCGGGTCAGGCTTGGGGGGTCGGGGTGTCGGGGTCGGGGTCGGGGTGTCGGGGTCGGGGTGTCGGGGTCGGGTTCAGGGTCGGGGTCGGGGTCGGGGTGTCGGAGTCGGGGTCTCGGGGTCGGGGTCGGGGTCTCGGGGTCGGGGTGTCGTGTCGGGGTGCCGGGTCGGGGTCTGGGTACCGTGTCGGGTCGGGGTCGGGGTGTCGGGGTCGGGGTCGGGGTGTCGGGTCAGGCTTGGGGGGTCGGGGTGTCGGGGTCGGGGTCGGGGTCTCGGGGTCGGGGTCGGGGTGTCGTGTCGGGGTGCCGGGTACCGTGTCGGGTCGGGTTTTTTTTCCTTTTCTTCTTCTTCCTCCTTTTACTTTTCTTCCTTTTTTCCTTCTTCTTCTTCTTCTTCTTCTTCTTCTTCTTCCTCCTCCTCCTTTCCTTTTTCCTCTTCTTCTTCTCCTCCTCTCCTCTTTTTTCTTCTTCTTCTCCCTATTCTTCTTTTTTCTTCTCCTCCTCCTCTTCTTCTTCTTCTCCTGATCTCCTCTTTTTCTCTTTTTCTTCTTTCCTAAAACTAAACTAAACCTAAACCTAAAACTAAAAAACAGAAAAAGAAAAAAACTAAATCTAAACCTACAACTAAACTAAAACTAAACCTATAAACCTAAAACTAAACATAAACCTAAAACTAAAAAAACAGAAAAAAGGAAAAAAAGGAAGAAGAGACTCACCTGTAGGGTGGAGGAGGGGGCGGTGCGGCCTGGGGCGGCGGTGGAGCGGGGCGGGGCGGCGGAGGAGGGGGGCGGGGCAGCCTGGGGCGGCGACGCCGGGCCCGGCCGGGGCGGCGGGGCGCGGAGGTGCCGGGGTGCCGGGGCGTGGCGGCGCCCAGACGGCAGGGCGGCGGGGGCGGCGGGGCGGGGGGGCGTCGGGGCGGCGGCGGGGTGGTGGGGCGACGGGGCGGGGGGCGCTGGGGCGGCGGTGGCGGGGTGGTGCGACGGGGCTGGCGATAGGTGGGAGAGAAAGAGAGAGAGGGGGGTGGGGCGCGGCCCCGTTAACGTTACATGGGGCCCTCCCTCTTTGCCATCCGCCACCCTTTGTCGTCCGCCTTCTTGCTCTTTGCCGTCCGCTAGCGGACAGCAAAGAGGGGGCCCGTTAGGTTTTTTTTGCAGCTCGTTAGTGGGGCCCCACCCTCTTTGCCATCCGCTAGCCGACGGCAAAGAATCTTTGCCGTCCGCTAGCAGACGGCAAAGAACTGGCTGATGGCAAACTTGGTCTTTGCCATCAGCCAGTTCTTTGCCGTCCGCTTTTTGGAAGCTGATGGCAAAGAGCTTCTTTGCCGTCCGCTAGCGGACGGCAAAGAACTGGCAGATGGCAAAGTAGCTGATTCCAGTAGTGTAGTACGAACTCTTGGTTAGATCGATCGAAAAGAATAGCTTCGTGTTATTTTAGTACAAACTCTAGGCTAGATTGATCGGAAAGAATAGCTTTGAGATGGTTGTGTAACCTACAGACAATTCCATCTCATGTTCTCCGCTAGATAGGAACTTTGAAGTGATTCTTCATTGCATATTGAGGAACGGTTATATGATCCAATTATATTAGCAATGTTGAGAGGTTGCACTAGTGAAAGTACGGACCCTAGGCCTTGTTTTTAAGCATTGCAATACTGTTTTTGTTCCCGTTTACTATTTGTTACATTGCTGTTTTTATTTATTCAGACTATAAAAGTATATTTCTACCATCCACATTACACTTTTATCTACATCTCTTTGCCGAACTAGTGCACCTATACAATTTGCCATTGTATTGGGTGTGTTGGGGACACAAGATATTTCTTGTATTTGGTTGCAGAGTTATTTGAGAGAGACCATCTTCATCCTACACCTCTCACGGATTGATAAACCTTAGGTCATCCACTTGAGGGAAAATTGCTACTGTCCTACAAAACTCTGCGCTTGGAGGCCCAACACGTGTCTACAAGAATAAAGTTGCGTAGTAGACATCAAGCCCTTTTCTCACGCCGTTGCCAGGGAAGTGAGTGCTTGAAGGTATATCTTTAGATATTGCAATCGAATCTTTTAGTTTCTTGTTTTATCACTAGTTTGGTTTATAAAATAAAACTACATAAAAATGGAATTGAGGTTGCATCATATTATTGATCATCTTTATAATATCTTTCTTGAAAATGATGGTTCAGAAAATTGTGCTCAATTGTTAGAAGAAGTCAATAAAATGCATGGCACAAAATATTTAAATGATGATCATGATTGCAATGTTGTCAGTATAAATTCTTTGAATATCCAAAATGCTAATGATGATTGCACAAGTCATGACAAAAATGTTTCTTATAAGTATGTCAATTTCTGCGGAGTGAATTGCGAATGCATTTGCACACCAAAAAGGGAAGATAGATTTTGTAAGAAGCATAAATATTTAGAAATGAAAAAGTTGCAAGAGAGGCTAGATGATTGTGCTGAAAGATGTAATTTTTTCACCATCCTTGTGAACTTTCCAATGAACGTGGTCATTTAAATCTCCAATGAAAATTGTTTCATGATCAAGTCGTGCCCAAAAATTGTGATAACTTGATTTTCCTTGAGAATCATAAAGAGCTTAGTCTTCTTTTGTGGTATGAAGAAATGAAACATATAAATAAGGGTTTTCCAAATCCCGAGAGATTTCTTGATTTTAATCTAGAGGAAATTTATATGTTTTGTGTGGTAAATTGCATTGATAATCCTTATATTGCCAACTATTGATGGGCATCTCCATAGCCCGTTGATACGCCTACTTGATGTGAGACTATCTTCTCCATTTTGTCATCTCCACAACCACCATTCTATTCCACCTATAGTGCTATATCCATGTCTCACGCTCATGAATTGCATGAAGATTGAAAAAGTTTGAGAACATCAAAAGTGTGAAACAATTGCTTGGCTTGTCATTGGGATTGTTGATACGCCTCCAACGTATCTATACTTTTTGATTGATCCATGCTATTTTATTATCTATTTTGGATGTTTATGGGATTTATTATACATTTTTATATTATTTTTGGGATTAACCTATTAACCTAGAGCCCAGTGCCAGTATCTGTTTTTCCTTGTTTTAGGGTATCGCAGAAAAGGAAAATCAAACGGAGTCCAATTGACCTGAAACTTCATCAAACTTATTTTTGGACTAGAAGAATCCCACGTAGTATCGGAGAAGGACCAGGAGAGTACCGGGCTGCCCACGAGATCTACCGACATACTTCTTCCTCCTATATATATCCATATACCCTAAAAACTTCGAGGAGCACAATAGATCAGGAGTTCCACCGCCAGAAGCCTCAGCAGGAAACCAAAAACCAATCTAGACCCATTCCGGCACCCTTCTGGAGGGGGATCCCTCTCCGGTGGCCATCTTCATCAACTCGATGCTCTCCATGACGAGGAGGGAGTAGTTCTCCCTCGGGGCTCAGGGTATGTACCAGTAGCTATGTGTTTGATCTCTCTATCTCGTGTTCTTGAGGTGATACAGTCTTGATGTATCGCGAGCTTTGCTATTATAGTTGGATCTTATGATCTTTCTCCCCCTCTACTCTCTTGTAATGGATTGAGTTTTTCCTTTGAAGTTATCTTATCGGATTGAGTCTTTAAGGATTTGAGAACACTTGATGTATGTCTTGCGTGGGATACCCGTGGTGACAATGGGGTATTCTATTGATCCGCTTGATGTATGTTTTGGTGATCAACTTGCGGGTTCCACCCATGAACCTATGCATAGGGGTTGGCACATGTTTTCGTCTTGACTCTCCGGCAGAATCTTTGGGGCACTCTTTGAAGTTCTTTGTGTTGGTTGAATAGATGAATCCGAGATTGTGTGATACATATCGTATAATCATACCCACAGATACTTGAGGTGACATTGGAGTATCTAGGTGACATTAGGGTTTTGGTTGATTTGTGTCTTAAGGTGTTATTCTAGTACTAAATCTATGATAGATTGAATGGAAAGAATAGCTTCGTGTTATTTTACTACGGACTCTTGACTAGATCGATCAGAAAAAAGGATAACTTTGAGGTGGTTTCATACCCTACCATAATATCTTCGTTTGTTCTCCTCTATTAGTGACTTTGGAGTGACTCTTTGTTGCATGTCGAGGAAAGTTATATGATCCAATTATGTTATTATTGTTGAGAGAACTTGCACTAGTGAAAGTATGAACCTTAGGCCTTGTTTCAATGCATTGCAATACCGTTTGTGCTCATTTTTATCATTAGTTACCTTGCTTTTTTATATTTTCAAATTACAAAAACCTTTATCTACCATCCATATACCACTTGTATCACCATCTCTTCGCCGAACTAGTGCACCTATACAATTTACCATTGTATTGGGTGTGTTAGGGACACAAGAGACTCTTTGTTATTTGGTTTCAGGGTTGCTTGAGAGAGACCATCTTCACCCTACGCCTCCTATGGATTGACAAACCTTAGGTCATTAACTTGAGGGAAATTTGCTACTGTCCTACAAACCTCTACACTTGGAGGCCCAACAACGTGTACAAGAAGAAGGTTGTGTAGTAGACATCAAGCTCTTTTTTGGCGCCGTTGCCGGGGAGGTTAGCACTTGAAGGTATATCTTTAGATCTTGCAATCGAATCTTTTTGTTTCTTGTTTTAGCACTAGTTTAGTTTATAAAAGGAAACTACAAAAAATGGAATTGAGTTTCCCTCATATGCTTCATCTTTTTAATATCTTTCATGAGTATGATGGAAAGGAAAATTGTGCCAAAGTGTTAGAAGAAGAGTGCATTAAAATGTTTGGCACTAAATCTTTGAATGATGAGCATGATTACAATGTTGTTAGTATGAATTCCTTGAATATCCATGATGCTAATGATATGCAAAGCCACAAGCTTGGGGAAGCTATGTTTGATGAAGATGATATTTTTAGTCCCCCAAGTTTTGATGAGAAAATTTATTATGATGAAAGCATGCCTCCTATTTATGATGATTATATTGATGAAAGTGGATTTGGAGAGGTCATGACTTTATTTTGTGATGAATCCACTATTTCGGAAGAGGTTCCAATTGATTATGAGAACAAAGTTGCTATCTATGATGATTATTGTGATGACGTGTATGCTATAAATAATAATTATATCCATGAAACTTGTCATCATGATTTTAGTTTTCAATTGGATTATGCCTCAAATGATAATTATTTTGTTGAATTTGCTCCCACTATTATTCATGAGAAGAATTTTGCTTGTGTAGAGAGTAACAAATTTTCTATGCTTGTAGATCATGAAAAGAATGCTTTATGTGATGGTTATATTCTTGAATTCATTCATGATACTACTGAAAATTATTATGAGGGAGGAATATATGCTTGTAGGGATTGCAATAATATCAAGTTTACTCTCTATGTGCTTAAAATTTTCAAGTTATGCTTCTTTTACCTTCCTATGCAAGTTGATTGTTGTTCCCACAAGTTGTTTGCTCACAAAATCCCTATGCATAGGAAGTGGGTTAGGCTTAAATGTGCTAAGTCATATTCTTCATGATTCTCTCTTCATGTTTCAATTCTTATCTTTTATGGGAGCATCATTAAAATCATCATGCCTAGCTAGGGGCATTAAACGATAGCGCTTGTTGGGAGGCAACCCAACTTTATTATTGTTCCTTGATTTTTTTTCCTGTTTAGTAATCAATAATTTATATAGCCTCTGTTATGATTGAGTTTTTATGTTTTAATTAGTGTTTGTGCCAAGTAGAACCGTTGGGAGGACTTGGGGAAAGTCTTGTCGATCTTGCTGTAAAAAACAGAAACTTTAGCGCTCACGAGAATTGCTGCCATTTTTATTTGAGAGTACTATTTAGTTTTTATATTTTAGAAGTTTGCGTTAGTTATAGATTACTACAGACTGTTCTGTTTTTGACAGATTCTGTTTTTCGTGTGTTGTTTGCTTATTTTAATGAATCTATGGCTAGTAGAAGATTTTATAAACCATATAGAAGTTGGAATACAGTAGGTTTAACACCAATATAAATAAATAATTAGTTCATTACAGTACATTGAAGTGGTGTTTTGTTTTCTTTCGCTAACGGAGCTTACGAGTTTTCTATTAAGTTTTGTGTTGTGAAGTTTTAAAGTTTTGGGTAAAGATTCGATGGATTATGAAATAAGGAGTGGCAAGAGCCTAATCTTGGGGATGCCCAAGGCACCCGAAGGAAATATTCAAGGACAACCAAGAGCCTAAGCTTGGGGATGCCCCGGAAGGCATCCCCTCTTCCGTCTTCGTTCATCGGTAAGTTTACTTGGAGCTATATTTTTATTTACCACATGATATATGTGTTTTTCTTGGAGCTTAATTTTACTTTATTTAGTTTTGCTTGCTGCTTGAATAAAATACCAATATCTGAAACTCTTAAATGTTAGAGATTCTTCATATAGTTGCATAATTATTCGACTACTCATTGATCTTCACTTACATCTTTCGGAGTAGTTTGTTGTTGCTCTAGTGTTTCACTTATATCTTTTTAAAGCATGGTGGTGGTTTTATATTATAGAAATAGATGAACTCTCATGCCTCACTTATATTATTTTTAGAGTCCTAAACAGCATGGTAATTTGCTTTGGTTATGAATTTAGTCCTAATATGATGGGCATCCAAGAGGGATATAATAAGAACTTTCATATAAAGTTCATTGAATACTATGAGAAGTTTGATACTTGATGATTGCTTTGAGATATGAAGATGGTGATATTAGAGTCATGCTAGTTGAGTAGTTGTGAATTTGAGAAATACTTGTGTTAGAGTTTATGATTCCCGTAGCATGCACGTATGGTGAACCGTTATGTGATGAAATCGGAGCATGATTTATTTATTGATTGTCTTCCTTATGAGTGGCGGTCGGGGACGAGCGATGGTCTTTTCCTACCAATCTATCCCCCTAGGAGCATGCACGTAGTACTTTGTTTCAATAACTAATAGATTTTTGCAATAAGTATGTGAGTTTTTTTATGACTAATGTTGAGTCCATCACTACTAGAAAAACCCCTACTAATGGCGCACCTAGTATGGCCATTAATGGCGCATCTGTGGTGCACCATTAATAGCACGCCATTAGTAATTTTTACTAATGGCGCACCACCTGGTGCGCCATTAGTATCTGGTATACTAATGGCGCACCGCGGGTGTGCCATTAGTATAGGCCAGGGTGCGCCATTAGTATGCCTCCCAGGGGCCATGTATATCCAGGTGCTTTGGCATACTAATGGCGCACCACCACTGGATGCGCCATTAGTAACCATGGCATATTAATGGCCCACTTACCAGTGATGCGCCATTAGTATGCTTTGTCATACTAATGGCGCACTGTCATGTGATGCGCCATTAGTATGAATATTAGGTTTTTTTTATTTTTTTATTTTCTGTTTTTTGCACAGGTTACAAAATGTATAATTTGACAAAATATAGACAGCACACATCAACAACAGATTCATCGAATACAATAGAAGATTAGTCTTTGAATACAATTCATCATATTAGTCTCCGAATACAATACATCATATTAGTCTCCGAATTGAAAAGACCGAACAAAGATAGAACATTATATTACAAGTCTCGAGACCGCGAGTAGCGAGTTTGTCTTCACATTACAAGTCGATATCGATCATCTAAACTACCATCACATAGAAGAGAGCTGCGGTCATCACGATGAGCATCATCACGATGAAACTCGTCTTCATCCGGTTCCTCCAACGCTCCCTCCCCTCTCCCGCTAGATAGCGGGCGTATCTAGATTCGGCCTCGGCCCTAGTGGTGTACCTTTTGTAACTGTTACCGCTGAATCGGTGAACCTGTCTCCGACACTCCTCCCAGTCATCGTAGACTCCGGGAACCTTACCCTTGTACACGACATACGTCGGCATCGCTATGCACTAGCCAAACGAAACGTTAGTACCAATTCACAGACAATACATAAGCAATATATAATTATGCAACAGAACGATCGGAAGAGAAAAGCAAGACATTAATAGCATCGATTACATCTAAGTTGAACGACTCTCGAAACCAAAGAGACATACTACAAGTTCATTAAAGTTTAATTACAACATGAGCCAATCGATGTTTCAGAACTAGACACAGCATCACTGCTTTCGACTCGACTCAAGGGACCGGAGCGTGGATGAAGCCGCCGTCTATCGTGGGAGTCATGAAATAACGGTCGTTGTCAGCCTGCATTTGTAGCATTGTGTCGATGTCACTGTTGGACGGTTGATTTCTGAGGTAGAACTGCCCCGAGGTACGAAGGACATCTTGATGGATGATTTCCGCAAACTCCAACTGGATGCGAAAGAATTCTTGTCGGAGGTCCGCATCCTGGATTGCCGACACGCTCGCGGCCCAATATTTGAGTTTACTTGGTAGCAGAAGTTGATGATGGTCCCGTACGATCGCCCGCATGTGATGGATGGCGTAGTAGGCACCCTTCTGACCGCTAGGCGGCTGCTTGACGCAGCAGAATGTCGTATTGTGGGAGAACACGTGCTTGCCGTACTTACGAATAGGCCTGGTGAAGGTGCCTCCAGATTTGGCGTAGCCGGGGAGAACATCATCAAGAACCTTCTTGACATTTGTGTAGTCTACGTTCGACTGACGGTCCGGGTCGAAATACGTGGCCATGGAATATTTGGGGCTTAGGAGGATGAGCGTGCAACGTGTGTCACTGCAGAAAACACGGAATGTTAAAAGAAAAACGATCGAAATGTAAGAATTCATATGTTACGGGCTGGTTGAGGGGAGGACTTACTCTGGAAAGTAAGGCACGAGGAAGTTATCCTTATCTTGGTTTGCCAGAATGACGCCTTCGAGGTAAGAACTCGCGACTTGCCGATCCCCAGCGCTGCCCAAGATCTTGGCACGCATGTAGAAGGGTTCGACTATCACGATGTCCGGGGTCTTGTCGCGAATGATCCGCATCTCCATACTCAGCGAAAATAGCCGAACGAAGGTTTATTGCAGCGGATGAAGGTTCAACATAGCGTGGATGTCATCAAAACGTAGGACGATCGTACGCCCAATGGAGTTATCCACAAAGCCCTTGCCCTCTAGCACCTTGGCCGCGAAAACTGGGTATGCCACATCCTTCTCCCTGAGACGCCGCTTCTCCAAAGAAAGAACACTGTCATGCAGAGTCCGCATAGCACCGGTTGCAGCATTGAGCATATTTGTCGGTAGCATCGCCCTACCCGCCACATGCACCCTCCTCGAGATATCCTGCGGTGAAGGTGGCCCGTCCTGAGCACGGATCGTACTCGGTGCCGGCTGGCTCGCACCCTTCTTAGTCTTTCTTTTGCGTGCCTTCTTCTTCTCCTGTAATGGGACCGAGTTCTGCTCACAGACCGCCTTCTTGAGTGTGTTGGGGCTGATAATATTTCGCACCTCGCCTATCTGAGGCTCGGTGAAGTCGGCAGCTGGAGGCGTCTCCTGAGAGCTGAACGTCAGACGGCACCTGTTGCAACTTGGCTTCTCCGCGGTACCAGCTAGATCGCACACGTCTTTTGTTGGGTTTGGTTCTTGAGAAGGAGGCCCCATGAAGTCGCCATCGTACCCATGATCGGCAAAGTACTGATCGACGTTGCCAAATGTATCATCGTCGTCGTCGTTGTTCTGATCCTGTGCCATATGCATGTTTGGATCCAGTGGCATAGGGATGTCCGGCACCGTTACGGCGGTCTTGCCATGGGGTCGACTTGGCGCCGGCACGACTGGCGGTGTTGTCTTTGGGGTGGTGTCCCCCGCCCCCAAACGAATCTGGCTCTTCGGCCAAAGCAGGGGCCAGCTCAGGCAGGTGCTGAGAGTCATCACGTCTTCATCGTCGGCCCCGACGGGTCGAATCGGAGGTAACAAGTCGTCGCAGCCTGGCAGCACCCGAACCAGTTGAACCCTAAACAAGTTGGATGGCATCTGGGTACCGTGGAACAAGGGGTTGCCCGGTTGAACGATTTTGCCCTTGGAGACATCGACCAACTCGTTGTTCACGAAGTGGAGGAGAGTGCACGGAACGTCGGCGGCGCCCTGCGAAAATATGTAGGGCGTCAGGGATGCCCAGTCAAAGGCAAGGAGATGAAGTCCTCGGCCGAGAGAGGCTTAATTAGTTACCGTGATGATGGCGTCGAGCTCGGCTAATGTCGACGCACCGCCAACGGCGGGCGTGCAGTTGACGGAGGTGCCGCTTGCTGCAGAGGTGCCGGCCGGCATACACCCGGGTGCATTAAGATCCCGTGCCGGCGTCGGAGACACCAATGTCGCCTCCGCCGGAGGCACCAATGGCCCCGCCATCGCATTATGCGAGTTGCTGGCCATGAAGCTAGGAATCGGGGGCGGCCCCTGTTGGCCACCCGCAATCCACGCACTTAACCCCGAGATCAAGGTAGGCACAAGGGCGGTGATCGTCGCTCCGAGTTGTTGTTCCACTTGCTCTTGGACAATCTCCGGAATCTGCGCCACCTGTGCCTTGAGTTCTTGAACCTCTCGCGCCTGGCTTTCCGAGCTGGTCTTTTTCTCCTTCCGCACACCAGCGGTATAGTATGACCCCCATTTTGTCGACAAGCCTTTGCCGGCCACACGACCAGCTGACGTCGGCTTACTGAGCTTATCCTTGTTCTTCATTACATTCAACCCCCTATTTAGAGTGGTGTCCCAAGGGTTGCTCTTAGTCGACCCCGCGCTACTGCTTTCAGTCGCCTGCGGAAGGAATGTGAACCATTTAGAAATTTGGCTTCATTAATTAGAATGCAACCATATGGAGCTAATTACGCTGGGGTGTATTCCTTACCAGAACAAGCTCAAGCTGCCTGGTCTTCGGATCCGTGGTAAGCTCCTTTGTTTTCGGGTCCTTCTTGTACCGGGCCCTGACAAAGTTCCTGGTCTGCTTGTCACCGTATTTATCGAAGAGGGGCGGTAGGCCTTGCTCGGCACGGTCCGCCTCCTCCTTGTCCCATATAGGCTCCGCCACTCTGTAACCGCCGGGACCGAGTGTGTGTTCCCCTATGTTCAGCTCCCGCATTTGTTTCCCCCACTCACTTGATTGGGAGCTTGCGGTGCTCGAGCAATTGATCTTGAAGTCGTTGTAGTCATCTTCGGTGATCGAAGGATTTTTCTCCTTGATCTTCTGATAACTCTCACCTTTCTCGATCATTCTCTTCACATTGCTTTTCCAAGTAGACAGGGCCTTGCTCATCTTCGTGAGGGCAGCATTGTTCACTTTATTCCCTTTGAGGCTTGTGTTTTCAAATTTAGCGGGGAACTTGTATCGTTCTGCAGCTTCATGAAGAGGAGGTTGCGCAAATTCCCTCGGTCAGGATGCCTCAGGTTCTCGGTGTTGATCGAGACGGTGCTCCGGACAATGCACCCGAGCTGAAGCGAGTACCCCTTGACTATTTGTTCGGGCGCCGTTGGATTCCCGTTGGAGTCCACTTCAGTAACTTCCTCCTTGAGGGTGCGGAGCATGATCGGGCGCCGGTCCTTCCGTTGCCTCTTCGGTTGGCTGCCATCTGTGCGTGCGCCGCCATCATCAGTGGTGGCATCCTCGGCGGCACCATCAGTGGTGGCATCAGTGTGGTCATCCTCGGCGGCACCATCCGTGGTCTCAGGATTGGTGGGGAAGGCGGCGGCCTCATACAAGTGAGGTTGTTCCTCCATCTCCTGGGACAGCTCCCAGAATGCCTTGCCGCCCGAACCCCCGGCCTCATCATTGTGGGCCATGTTTCTCTCTAAATAGAAACAAAGTTTGGTCAAAAAGTTGGTTATTGTCAAGGAACAAGATCATGGTCTCATCATTTAGGGTTTGTCGACACCGAGGCATCCTAAAATCTAAGCTTTTATCATTGAGGGTTTTTCGATGCCGAGGCACCCTAAAAGCCTAACCTTTCATCATTTCGGTTTTTATCGACACCGAGGCACCCTAAAAGCCATGCATTAGTCACAAGTATGTCGGGGCACTTGATCCTACTTAATTAACTACTAAGATACCCCGGCCCATGCATTAGTCACAAGTACCCCATATGTCCTATTTTTAGCAAAGTCATGCTAAAATTCACGGAAAATTTCAGCATGACCTTTGCTGAAAATAGGACATATGGAGTACCCGAATTTGCCAGAACGGAAGTTAATCGACATTCCGGCAAACTCAAGGGCCTCTCGGGGTACCTGCAAAATCATTATCCCAGGTGGACATGGATGCAATGTCACATGTCACATGGATCCCACACCCACAGGAGCTGGTGAAGCTTCATGTGTATTTCACGAAAACCAGCCTGACTAAAGAGCTTTATGTAGAAAACAAATCACTCCACCAGCTCACACAGGATCATCCCTCTAAGCAATTACTCAAAATGGGCACTAGCAGCAAAATGAACATTTTACAATCTGAACTTTTTTTTGTCATCTATGTGCTCATTTAACTTTGATCCAAATAGTATCAAAGTTCTTAGAAACAAGCAGCTCTGCTAACAAAGAACAGTAAAAATGGGGCTTGCCTTAAGATGGGAAGTAAAGTTGCAAAAACTATCACAAAGAACAGTAAAAATGGAACATAGCTCAGCATTTGTATTGATAGGAACAAACATAAAATCAAACCATGGGCATCTACTAGGTAGACCAACATAAAATTTTGACTGGAGTTACATAAGGGGAAATTGATGTGATGAATGGCAGTTTGGGAGCTGAGCTGATCATGTCCATGTATTCTAATTCTACAGTAAGATGGCATTGCTGTTGGAACCAATTTATTTGTTCACAAAGATACATTTTTGGTAATGCATAGACAACATCACCTTTTATTTATCATGGTTGGTTCTGTTCCATAATAATATCAGCCCAGAGTGTCTTATTAGATATCAGACTGAATTGTAATGCACCCATTCTAAAACTTTAAGTGAAAATAACCCTTGGTGTTTGATATGCATAACAATGAAAGATGTTGGTTCACATCTTTTACTGATAGTTTGGTGGTTTTATTTTTCTAGCCCACCGTCAATCACTTGGTAGCCATGACAGAGAAACCGCATTTCGCGGCGACCCTCACGGTGGCCCCATCCAGCGAGCCTGCCGAGGTGCCTGTTGACGGGCAGACCAACGGGGTTCTCGATGCCTAGATAATTCGTGCAGTAGGAGATGCACTCTTCGGTCAGAAAGCCCCTGGCTATGCTTCCCTCTGGACGTGACATGTTGCGAACGTATCCTTTGATGACACCATTCATCCTTTCGAACGGCATCATGCTGTGCAGGAAAGTCGGCCCGAGTTGGATGATATCCTCCACTATATGGACCAGCAGATGCACCATAACATCGAAGAATGCGGGCGGGAAGTACATCTCAAGCTCGCATAGTATCACCACGATCTCTTCCTGTAGCCTTCTGAGTTGCCTCACGCCAATCGACTTCCGAGAGATGACGTCGAAGAAGTTGCATAGGCCAAATAGCATTTCACGGACGTGCGCGTCCATGATCCCACGGATTGCAACTGGAAGTATCTGCGTCATCAGCACGTGACAGTCGTGAGACTTCATCCCGCTGAACTTCTACTTCGCTGGGTCTAGGTATCTGCTTATCTTCCCCGCGTAACCGTAAGGAAGTTTTACTCCTAGGAGGCAGGTGAAAAGCTGCTCGATCTCCTCCTGACTTAGAGTGAAGCACGCGGGAGGGTAGTCATTTCCGGTCTTCTTGGCCTTTTTTCCTTTGCAACGACTTTCTGTTTCCTGCTTCGCCTCATCATCATCATCATCATCATCATCATCATATATAGCGTGAAGCTCCTGCCTGATGCCCATTGATTTCAAGTCTGCCCTTGCCTTCGGCCCATCTTTGGTCCTCTCTGGCATGTTGAGCAGGGTACCAAGAAGACTCTCGCACACGTTCTTCTTGATGTGCATGACATCAAGGCTGTGAGGCACACGGTGGATCTTCCAGTACGGCAAGTCCCAGAAAATAGACCTCGTTTTCCATACCTTCAGCAGCGGCTCTGGCGCCTTTTGCTTCTTTCCCGGCAGTGGGCAGTCTTTCCAATTTCTCAACAGCTTGTCTATTTCCTCGCCGCTCCTCGTACACGGGCGTTTTCGGGGTTCGGTTTCACCATCGAACAGATCCTTGCGTTTCCTCCACGGGTCATCGTCGCGAAGCCACCTTCGATGTCCATGAACACGGTTTTCGAAGACCCGGGATCTCTATCTAGTTGGCGATACGTTGTGTCATCCATGCACCTTACGCATCCAAAAAATCCATGGACTACCTGCCCCGCAATATATCCGTAACCGAGATAGTCGTGCACCATCGTGAGCAGTGCGGCTCTCATAGGGAAATATTCTTTCTCTGCAGCGTCCCACGTATTGGCTGGCGTTTTCCACAGGGTGTCAATCTCCTCCTTCAGCAGCCCCAGATACAGATTGATGTCGTTCCCTGGTTGTTTCGGCCCTTCAATTAGCATACTCATGTGAATGTACTTCCTCTTCATGCACAACTAGGGGGAAGGTTGTACATCCACACGAACACAGGCCAGGTGCTATGTGTGCTTCTCTGGCTGCCAAACTGATTGACTCCATCGGTGCTCGCGCCCAGCATGATGTTCCTTGGATCGTTCCCAAATTCTAGGTATTCGAAGTTCAACGCTTGCCACTGGCTCGCATCCTTAGGGTGACTCAGCATATTGTCTTTTTTATCTATCTCCGGATCATTTGCGTCATCTTCTTGCTTCTTCTCCTCCCTATCCGCGTGCCAACGCCGGAGCTTTGCTACCTTAGGGTCCGCGAAATACCGCTGCAGACGAGGAGTGATCGGAAAGTACCACACCACTTTTCGAGGAGCTTTATTCCTCTTCTTGTATCGAGTGACACCGCACACCGGACATATGGTAGACTCCGCGTGCTCGTCCCGATAAATGATGCAATTGTTCATGCACACATGGTATTTCACGTGCGGTAAATCCAGAGGACACATGATTTTCTTCGCCTCCTCCAAACTGGTCGGGCACTTGTTCCCCTTGGGAAGACGTTCGTGCCAGAATGACATGTTCTCGTCGAAGCATGCGTCGGTCATTTTGTGTTTTACCTTCATCTCCAGAGCCATGAGCGTTACTTTCAGGCGGGTATCCTCGGGCCTGCATCCTTCATACAATGGAGTAACCGCGTCTAACTCAAGTTGATCCATCTTGGCTTTCTCTCGGGTGGCAGCTCTTGCATTATCCGTCTGCTTGAGAAGCAGCTCTTGAATATGAGGGTCCTGCACCCAGCCCATCGATGGTCCAGCGTCGTCTGCTCCGCCGGCATCATCATCATGTCCTGCATCTTCTACATGATGACTGTGTACAGCATCACCGTCGTGATCATCTCCTAGGGATTCTTCGTCTTCTCGCCCCCCCGAGCCGCGGTGGTTGTCTTGCTGCCCTTCCTCATTTCTTGCCCGGACCCCATGGACGACTTCGTAGTCATCTTCATCACCTTGCCACCGATAGCCATCCATGAAACCACGCAAGAGCAGGTGGTCCCGCACCTGCCCGGAATCCGGGTCCGCAATAAGGCTATTCATCTTGCATCTTCGACACGGACATCTTATCTCCGTCTCGTTCTTTTGAAGCATCTCGGCCTTAGCGGACCTCAAAAACCTATTCACGATGCCTTTGGTCATCGTGCGGACCATGGTCGCCTACGGGGTAGAGCAAAACGATATTTTAGAACCAAGAAAAAATTTGGCATGACTTTCCCTAAAAATAGGACCAAAAAGAATGCTTAATGGCAAAATTCTCGCCGAAACGAAAATGAATCAACATTCCGGCAAAATATTGGCAACTTGGGCAGGGTGCGCCAATATCGCATTTCAAATATCGGTACACCTCCAAACACAAACACATATGCAACACCACAAACATATGCAACACCACGAACATACATAGATCTAGCTAGGCCATAAAAAGTGCATGTGCACATTGTTGTAGGGAGAACAACATAAATATAGCTTCCCCCCTTACTTACCTAGCAAAACAAGGTAACTTAACCACTTAATTTGAATGAATCTATGGTGGAAATGAGGTGAAAAAGAGGAGGCACCCGAGACAAGGAGGAGGCGGTGGAGAGAATGAAGTGGGGAGAAAGTGAGTGTGGGAGGAGAGGCTGTCCAAAATATCTTGTCGCTGCCCACTTACTAATGGCGCACCAGCAACAAATGCGCCATTAGTAATCCAGGTTACTAATGGCGCACCCCCTGGTGGTGCGCCATTATTACTTTTGCAAAAAAAGAATAAAAACAATAATAAAAAAATAACATTAGTGGCACACCTTCTGGCTGGTGCGCCATTACTAGTTACAACTAGTAATGGCGCACCACCAGTGGATGCGCCATTAGTATGTTTGGACAGGCGCACTAGTTCAAAAAAAAATTGGTACTAATGGCGCACCATGGGCAGGGTGCGCCATTAGTAGTTTCAACACTAATGGCGCATCAGAAGGTGGTGCGCCATTAGTATATACTAATGGCGCACCACATGTCTGGTGCGCCATTAGTGTCATTTCCATCTATAGCCCTTTTCCTAGTAGTGCATGGATTATACGCATCTCACCCTTCCACCATTTCTAGCCTCTCTAGAACCGCGCCACTTTCGCCGGTACCATAAACCCACCATTTACCATCCTCAAAAAAGACACCATACCTACCTATTATGGCATTTCCATAGCTATTCCGAGATATATTGCCATGCAACTTTACACCGTTCCATTATTATGACACGCTTCATCATTGTCATATTCCTTTGCATGATCTTGTAGTTGACATCGTAATTGTGGCAAAGCCACCATTCATAATTCTTCCATACATGTCACTCTTGATACATTGCACATCCTGGTAGACCGCCAGAGGCATTCATATAGAGTCATATCTTGTTCTAAGTATTGAGTTGTAATTCTTGAGTTGTAAGTAAATAAAAGTGTGATGATCATCATTATTAGAGCATTGTCCCAGTGAGGAAAGGATGATGGAGACTATGATTCCCCCACAAGTCGGGATGAGACTCCGGACGAAAAAAAAGAAAGGCCAAAAAAAAGGAGAAGGCCCAAAAAACAAAAAAAATGAGAGAAAAAGAGAGAAGGGACAATGCTACTATCCTTTTACCACACTTGTGCTTCAAAGTACCACCATGATCTTCATGATGGAGAGTCTCCTATGATATCACTTTCAGATACTAAGTGGGATTTTTTCATTATAGAACTTGGCTTGTATATTCCAATGATGGGATTCCTCAAAATGCCCTAGGTCTTCGTGAGCAAGCGAGTTGGATGCACACCCACTTAGTTCCTTTTGTTGAGCTTTCATATACTTATAGCTCTAGTGCATCCATTGCATGGCAATCTCTACTCACTCACATTAATATCTATTAATGGGCATCTCCACAACCCGTTGATACGCCTATTTGATGTGAGACCATCTTCTCCCCTTTTGTCATCTCCACAACCACCCTTCTATTCCACATATAGTGATATATCCATGGCTCATGCTCATATATTACGTAAAGGTTGAAAAATTTGAGAACATCAAAAGTATGAAAAAATTGCTTGGCTTGTCATCGGGGTTGTGCATGATTTAAATACGTTTTGTGGTGAAGATGGAGCATAGCCAGACTATATGATTTTGTAGGGATAGCTTTCTTTGGCCATGTTATTTTGAGAAGACATGATTACTTTGTTAGTATGCTTGAAGTATTATTATTTTTATGTCAATATTGAACTTTTGTCTTGAATCTTATGCATCTAAATATTTTTGTCACAATAAAGAAAATTACATGGATAAATATGTTAGGTAGCATTCCACATCAAAAATTCTGTTTTTATCATTTACCTACTCGAGGACGAGCAGGAATTAAGCTTGGGGATGCTGATACGTCTCCAACGTATCTATAATGTTTGATTGTTCCATGCTATTATATTATCTGTTTTGGATGTTTATGGGCTTTATTATACATTTTTATATTATTTTTGGGACTAACCTATTAACCTAGAGCCCAGTGCCAGTTTCTGTTTTTTCCTTGTTTTAGAGTATCGCAGAAAAGGAAAATTTGAGAGAGTCTAATTGACTTGAAACTTCACGGAACATATTTTTGGACCAGAAGTAGCCCACGGAGTATCGGAGATGGACCAGGAGAGTCCCGGGCTGCCCACGAGGGTGGGGGCGCGCCCACCCCCTAGGCGCGCCCCCTGCCTCGTGGACAACCCGGAGATCCACCGACGTACTTCTTCCTCCTATATATATATATATATATATATATATATCCATATACCCTAAAAACTTTGGGGAGTACAATAGATCGGGAGTTCCGTCACCAGAAGCCTCCGTGGCCACTGAAAACCAATCTAGACCCGTTTCGGCACCCTGCCGGAGGGGGAATCCCTCTCCGGTGGCCACTTCATCATCCCGGCACTCTTCATGACAATGAGGGAGTAGTTCTCCCTCGGGGCTGAGGGTATGTACCAGTAGCTATGTGTTTGATCTCTCTCTCTCTCTCTCTCTCTCTCTCTCTCTCTCTCTCGTGTTCTTGAGGTGATATGATCTTGATGTATCGCGAGCTTTGCTGTTATAGTTGGATCTTATGATGTTTCTCCCCCTCTACTCTCTTGCAATGGATTGAGTTTTCCCTTTGAAATTATCTTATCGGATTGAGTCTTTAAGGATTTGAGAACACTTGATGTATGTCTTGCGTGGGATACCCGTGGTGGCAATGGGGTATTCTATTCATCCACTTGATGTATGTTTTGGTGATCAACTTGCGGGTTCCACCCATGAACCTATGCATATGGGTTGGCACACATTTTTGTCTTGACTCTCCGGTAGAATCTTTGGGGCACTCTTTGAAGTTCTTTGTGTTTGTTGAATAGATGAATCTGAGATTGTGTGATGGATATCGTATAATCATACCCACGGATATTTGAGGTGACATTGGAGTATCTAGGTGACATTAGGGTTTCGGTTGATTTGTGTCTTAAGGTATTATTCTAGTACGAACTCTATGATATATTGAACGGAAAGAATACCTTCGTGTTATTTTACTACAGACTCTTGAATAGATCGATCAGAAAGGATAACTTTGAGGTGGTTTCGTACCCTACCATAATCTCTTCGTTTGTTCTCCTCTATTAGTGACTTTGGAGTGACTCTTTGTTCCATGTGGAGGAAAGTTATATGATCCAATTATGTTATTATTGTTGAGAGAACTTGCACTAATGAAAGTATGAACCCTAGGCATTGTTTCAACGCATTGCAATACCGTTTGTGCTCACTTTTATCATTAGTTACCTTGCTGTTTTTATATTTTCATATTACAAAAACCTTTATCTACCATCCAGATACCACTTGTATCACCATCTCTTCGCCGAACTAGTGCACCTATACAATTTACCATTGTATTGGGTGTGTTGGGGACACAAGAGACTCTTTGTTATTTGGTTGCAGGGTTGCTTGAGAGAGACCATCTTCATCCTACGCCTCCTACGGATTGATAAACCTTAGGTCATCACTTGAGCGAAATTTTCTACTGTCCTACAAACCTCTGCACTTGGAGGCCCAACAACGTCTACAAGAAGAAGGTTGTGTAGTAGACATCAGTTGTGCATGATTTACATATTTTGTGTCATGAAGATAGAGCATAGCCAGACTATATGATTTTGTAGGGATAACTTTCTTTGGCCATGTTATTTTGAGAAGACATAATTCCTTTGTTAGTATACTTGAAGTATTATTGTTTTTATGTCAATATTAAACTTTTTTTTGAACCTTATGGATCTGAATATTCTTGCCACAATAAAGAAAATTACATTGAAAAATATGTCAGGTAGCATTCCACATCAAAGATTCTATTTTTATCATTTACCTACTCGAGGACTGGCAGGAATTAAGCTTGGGGATGCTTGATACGTCTCCAATGTATCTATAATTTTTGCTTGTTCCATGCTATCATATTATCCATCTAGGATGTTTTATATGCATTTATATGCTATTTTATATGATTTTTGGGACTAACCTATTAACCTAGAGCCCAGTGCCAGTTTCTGTTTTTTCCTTGTTTTTGAGTTTCATAGAAAAGGAATACCAAACGGAGTCCAATTGACGTGCCAATTTTTGATGATTTTTTATGGACCAAAAGAAGCCCCCGGAGTAAAAGAGTTGGGCCAGAAGAGTCTCGGGCCGTCCACGAGGGTGGGGGCGCACCCTACCCCCCGGTCGTACCGCCCTATCTCGTGGATGACTCGGGCACCTCCCTGACTTGTTCCCGACGCCAAAAATTCCTATAAATACTGAAACCTCCAGAAAATAACCTAGATCGAGAGTTCCGCCACCGTAAGCCTCCGTAGCCACCTAAAACCAATCTAGACCTATTCCGGCACCCTGCTGGAGGGGGGATCCCTCTCCGGTGGCCATCTTCATCATCCCGACGCTCTCCATGATGAGGAGGGAGTACTTCACCCTCGGGGCTGAGGGTATGTACCAGTAGCTATGTGTTTGCTCTCTCTCTCTCTCTCTCCCTCTCGTGTTCTTGATTCAGCATGATCTTGATGTATCGCCAGCTTTGCTATTATAGTTGGATCTTATGATGTTTCTCCCCCTCTACTCTCTTGTAATGGATTGAGTTTTCCGTTTTGAAGTTATCTTATCGGATTGAGTCTTTAAGGATTTGAGAACACTTGATGTATGTCTTGCATGTGCTTATCTGTGCTGGCAATGGGATATTCACGTGATCCACTTGATGTATGCTTTGGTGATCAACTTGTGAGTTCCATGACCTCGTGAACTTATGCATAGGGGTTGGCACACGTTATCATCTTGACTCTCTGGTAGAAACTTTGGGGCACTCTTTGAAGTTCTTTGTGTTGGTTGAATAGATGAATCTGAGATTGTGTGATGCATATCGTATAATCATACCCACGGATACTTGAGGTGACATTGGAGTATGTAGGTGACATTAGAGTTTTGGTTGATTTGTGTCTTAAGGTGTTATTCTAGTACGAACTCTAGGATAGATTGAACGTAAAGAATAGCTTCATGTTATTTTACTACAGACTCTTGAATAGATCACTACTAGGAAAAGGGCTACTAATGGCGCACCAGTTTTGCCTACTAATGGCGCATCACTGGTGCGCCATTAGTATCACGCCACTAGTATTTTTTACTAATGGCGGACCATTGGTGCGCCATTAGTATAGGCCACGGTGCGCCATTAGTATAGGCCACTGGTGCGCCATTAGTATAGGCCACTGGTGCGCCTTTAGTATTTTTGAATTTTGAAGGCGGGAAAATAGTAGTGGCGCACCGTCTAACCCCCACCGTGCGCCATTGCTATTTTTGAATTTTGAATTTGGATCTGGATCGTGATTTTTTTGCCCATTTTTTGCTCGTTTTTTGGCACGATATTATTTCAAATTTTGTTCATGTTTTTTGATCTTGTACGTTCTTTTGTCGTGTTCTTTTGCCGGAGAGGAGTTCGCCGGAGAGGAGGAGGAGGAGGTCACCAGAGAGGCGCTCGCCCAGATCGCCGGAGAGGAGGAGAAGGAGTTCGCCGGAGAGGAGGAGGAGGTCGCCGGAGAGGAGGAGGAGGAGGAGGAGGAGGAGGAGGTCACCAGAGAGGAGTTCACCGGAGCATCAGAGAGGAGGAAGGAGAAACCATGAGGGGATGGGAGGAGAGGAGGGAGGAGGAGCTCACCGGAGAGGAGGAAGGAGAAAACGTGAGGGGAGGGGAGGGGAGGAGAGGAGGGAGGAGGAGGTCACCGGAGAGGAGGAGGAGGAGGTCGCCGGAGAGGAGGAGGAGGAGGTCGCCAGAGAGGAGGAGGGTAGTATGGTGGAGGAGAGAAGGGAATATGGAGTGGAGGAGAGGAGGAGATGGAGTGGAGGAGAGGTGGAGTGGAGGAGAAAAATGAAGGAGGAGAGGACCACGCCCAGCCATATATATGGCATAGTAATGGCGCACCGCGGGCAGGTGCGCCATTACTAACTTTTTTTATTTTTTTGATTTATTTTGAATTTTGAAGGCGGGAAGATACTAATGCACCACGGGCAGATGCGCCATTAGTAACTTTTTATTTTATTTTTTTGACTTATTTTGAATTTTGAAGGCGGGAAGATAGTAATGGCGCACCATGGGTAGGTGCGCCATTAGTAAGTTTGATTTTTTTGAATTTTTTTGCCTCTCCAGATCTTAAAAGCCCCGTATCTTTTTTCTGTTAGGTTTTTGAGGATTTTGAAAAAAAAATGAATTTTTTCGGATGTAACTTTTCGAGTAGATGATTTTTCATATAAAAAACTTTTTCATCCGAGTTCGTACGCAAAAGTTATGCCCATTTTACAAATTCTCGAGAGATTTCGCAAATAAAGTCGAAATTCATATTTGTAAATTTTCACAACAACTAGACCACATATCACATGGGAAACTTATTTTCTTTTATTTTTTTGACATTTCCATCATTTTTGTTTATTTTTTTAAAAACTGAAAAGGTGGTCCACAGGGGGGAGGGTGCATTCGGTGGAAGTGGTGGCCAAGTTACTAATGGCGCACCATGGGGGTGGTGCGCCATTACTAGTTCAACTAGTAATGGCGCACCACTCCGACGGTGCGCCATTAGTAGTTTTGAAAAAAAATAAAAAAAAACTTTTCTACTAATGGCGCACCGTGGGAGTGGTGCGCCATTACTAATTCAACTAGTAATGGCGCACCACTCCCACGGTGCGCCATTAGTAGTTTTGATGAAATTTTAAAAAAAAATTACTAATGGCGCACCGTGGATGTGGTGCGCCATTAGTATTTGCACACTAATGGCGCACCAACACATGGTGCGCCATTAGTATATAGTAATGACGCACCACATGTCTGGTGCGCCATTAGTGTCAATTACATCTATAGCCCTTTTCCTAGTAGTGGATCGATCAGTAAGGATAACTTTGAGGTGGTTTCGTACCCTACAATAATCTCTTTGTTAGTGACTTTGGAGTGACTCTTTGTTGCATGTTGAGGATAGTTATATGATCGAATTATGTTATTATTGTTGAGAGAACTGGCACTAGTGAAACTATGAACCCGAGGCCTTGTTTCAACGCATTGCAATACCGTTTTCGCTCACTTTTATCATTAGTTACCTTGCTGTTTTTATATTTTCATATTACAAAAACATATATCTACCATCCATATTGCACTTGTATCACCATCTCCTCGCCGAACTAGTGCACTTATACAACTTACCATTGTATTGGGTGTGTTGGGGACACAAGAGACTCTTTGGTATTTGGTTGCAGGGTTGTTTGGGAGAGACCATCTTCATCCTATGCCTCCCACAGATTGATAAAGCTTAGGTCATCCACTTGAGGGAAATTTTCTATTGTCCTACAAACCTCTGCACTTGGAGGCCCAACAACGTCTACAAGAAGAAGGTTGTGTAGTAGACATCAAGGAGAAGGAGGATAGGCAAGAGCTCAAGCCTGGGGATGTCCAAGGCACCCCAAGTAAATATTCAAGGAGACTCAAGCCTCTAAGCTTGGCGATGCCCCGTAAGGCATCCCATCTTTCTTCAACAAGTATCGGTATGTTTTCGTCTTCGTTTCGTTCACGTGATATCTGTAAATCTTGGAGCGTCTTTTGTGTTTAGTCTTCATTTTTATTTTATGCACCATGCTGGTATAAGATAGTCCATGGTTGATTTATAGAATGCTCATTGCACATCACTTATATCTTTTGAGTGTGGCTTTTATAGAATGCTTCATGTGCTTCACTTATATCATTTGAAGTTTGGATTGCCTATTTCTCTTCACATAGAAAACTGTGTTTGTGGAATGCTCTTTTGCTTCACTTATATTTGTTAGGCATGGTCTTTTGTAGAAAGAATTAAACTCTCATGCTTCGCTTATATCTATTTAGATAGTGAACAAGAATTAGTCAGTTGCATGGTTAGTCATAAAATCCTACATAAAACTTATGGAACACTGTATATGATATGTTTGATTCCTAGCAATAGTTTGGCAATATAGAGATGGTAATATGTGGCCGGTACTAGTAAATGGCTGTGTTTAGTAAGAATATTGGTGTTCAGGTTTGTGATTCCCTAAGCATGCACGTATAGTCTCGTTATGCTATGAAGTTGGAGCATGATTTATTATTGATTGTCTTCCTTATGGGTGGCAGTTCGGGACGAATGATGGTATTTTCTTACCAATCTATCCCCCTAGGGGCATGCGTAGTAGTACTTTGCTTCGAGGGCTAATAAACTTTTGCAATAAGTATATGAGTTCTTTTGTGGGTCCATGGATTAGACGCACTCTTATCTTTTCGCAATTTGCTGGCCTCTACGGTACCGTGCATTGCCCTTTCTCACCTCGAGACATGGTGCAAACTTCGTCGGTGCATCCAAACCCCGTGATATGACACTCTCTATCGCACATAAGCCTTATTATATCTTCCTCAAAACAGCCACCATAGCTACCTATTATGGCCTTTCCATAGCCATTCTGAGATATATTGCCATGCAACTTCCACCGCTTCCATTTTGATGACTTGAGCATTCATTGTCATATTGCTTTGCATGATCATATAGCTGACATAGTAGTTGTGGCTCAGCCACCATTCAACATTTTTTATACATGTTATGCTAGATCATTGCACATCCTGGTACACTACCAGAGGCATTCATATAGAGTCATATTTTGTTACAGGTATCGAGTCGTAATATTGAGTTGTAAGTAAATAGAAGTGTGATGATAATCAATTTTCATTACTAGAGCATTGCCCTAGTGAGGAAAGGATGATGGAAACTATGATTCCCCCAGCAGTCGAGATGAGACTCCGGACAATGAGAGAAAAAAAGAAAGCAAAAAAAGCAAAAAAGAAAAAGAAAAGGAAAAAGAGAGAAGGGGCATGCTAGTTCTACACTTGTGCTTTGTGCTTCAAAGTAGCACCATGTTTTCCATATAGAGAGTCTCATATGTCGTCACTTTCATAAACTAGTGGGAATTTTTCATAATAGAGTGAGATGCACACCCACTTAGTTTTCATGATGAGCTTTCATACACTTATAGCTCTCAGTGCATTTGTTGCATGGCAATTCCTACTCCTCGCATTGATATGAATTGATGGGCATCTCCATAGCCCGTTGGTTAGCCGCGTTGATGTGGGACTTTCTTACCTTTTTGTCTTCTCTATATTTACCCCTATCGTTATACTCTATTCCACCCATAGTGCTATATCCATGGCTTGTGCTCATGTATTGTGTGCGAGTTGAAAAAGATGAAGCGCGTTAAAAAGTATGAACCAATTGCTCGGCTTGTCATCGGGGTTGTGCATGATAAATACTTTGCGTTAAGAAGACAGAGCATCACAAGACTATATGATTTTGTAGGGATAGCTTTCTTTAGCGTTGATATTTTGAAAGACATGCATGATTGTTTGTTGGGATGCCTGAGTATTAATGTCTTTATGTCAAATTATTGTCTGTTGCTTTGAATCACTTATGTCTTAATATTCATGCCATGAGTAGACATATGATCAAGTTTATTCTAGGTAGCATTCCACATCAAAAATCATCTTTTTTATCATTTACCTACTCGAGGACGAGGAGGAATTAAGCTTGGGGATGCTGATACGTCTCCGTTGTATCAATAATTTTTTATTGTTTCATGCCAATATTATACAACTTTCAAATGTTTTTGGCAACATTTAATATGATTTATTGGACTAACCTATTGATCCAATGCCCAATGTCAGTTCTTGTTTGTTACACATTTTTTTGTTTTCCAAAAGTCCATATCAAACGACGTCCAAACGCGATAAAAATTTACGGAGAATTATTTTGGAATATATGTGATTTTTGGGACTTGGAATCAACGCAAACGAGGGCCCACAATGACCACAACCCACCAGGGCATGCCGGGCACCCCCTGGTGCGCCCAGGTGTCTTATGCCCTCCTCATAAGTCAGTTGGGGCCCTTCTTCATGCGAAAAAATATAATTTATGGAAAAAATCATGTAAAAATTTCAGCACAATCGGAGTTACGGATCTCCGGGAATTTAAGAAACGGTGAAGGGTCAGATCTGGGGAACGCGAAACAGAAAAGAACAGAGAGGGAGATCCAATCTCGAAGGGGCTCCTGCCCCTCCGCCACCATGGTGTCCATGGACCAGTGGGGGAACTCTCCTCCCATCTAGGGGGAGGCCAAGGAAGAAGAATAAGGAGGGGGCTCTCCCCCCCTCTCTCCTGGTGGCGCCGGAGTGCCGCCGGGGCAAGGATCGTGACGATGATCTACATCAACAATATTGCTACCGTCAACACCAATTCCTCCGCCTCTATGCAGCGGTGTAACACCTCTTCTCCCCACTGTAATCTCTACTTAAACATGGTTCTCAACTCCATATATTATTTCCCAATGATCTGTGGTTATGCTACGATGTTTGAGTAGATCCGTTTTGTCCTGTGGGTTAATCGTGATCTTGGTTGGTATGATTGTATATTTTATCTATGTGTTGTCCTAGTGTCCTCTGTGTCACGCAAACGGAGGGGCCCCCGTTGTAGGGTGTTGCAATATGTTCATGGTTTGCTTATTGTCGGTGTTGTGGGGGTGACAGCAGCTTAAACACGGATAAGTTGGTTATGGCATATGGGAGTAAAGAGGACTTGGTACTTAATGCTATGGTTGGGTTTGGCGATCTTAATGATCTTTAGTAGTTGCATATGCTTGGTCCAATCATAAGTGCATATGATCCAAGTGGAGAAAGTATGTTAATTAGCTCATGCGTCTCCCTCATATAAAATTACAAGAATGATTTCCGGTACTTGTTATCGATTGCCTAGGGACAAATTAATTTCTTATTGACAAATGCTATCCACTTTTATTACCTTGCAATTTATTCATAGTTTTATTCTCACAAAGTATCGTATTTTTATTCTTGCAAAATTGTTTCATACTTGTTTTAGGTAAAGTAAACATCAAGTGTGTGTAGGGTTGTATTGGTGGTCGACAGAACTTCAGGGAATATTTGTTCTGCCTTTCACACCTCTTTGGGTTTGACACGTTTATTTATAGAAAAAAGGCTACAGACGATCCCCTATACTTGTGGGTTATCAATGCCTCTGAGTGAATCAAGTTCACCGCTTCTCACTCATGTTATTCGTCACCTCTTTTACACTAGTTGACAAAAAGGGGGAGAATTACATCGAGTTTTGATAGATTTGCTCTTTTGCGTTCCATTGGTTTTGTTTCGCGTGTATTTTGAAAACTTATGCCTTAAAGACTATCTGTTCTATGTTGTAAAACTTTTGTACTGTAATGTTAATAACCCCGCCTACTGCACTATCTCTCTTGAAGCATTTGTTTTGCTGGTGGAATTATTATTAGAAGTTATGAATGATTGCACTACAATCCAGATGGATTATATATTAACAATGCGAATCATTATCTTGAATGATTGAAATTTCCTCCATATACTTCAGTAAATTGCAGGAGAATTTTATTTTAGATCTATATCCCTACATACATCTAGGGGGGTATACTGCATCATCGAGCCAAGTAACGCTAATTCACTCTTGTTCAAATTACTTTTCACTTATCTATCTTCACTTCGATTATCTGTTTGTCAACAACCGTCCAAAAAGGGGGAGATTGTTGGTGCAATGATAGGCCCATTATGTTTTGGAGTTTGTTGACATAAACAATATGGGATTTATGTGTTTGCTAATGCACATAGAGTAATAGGTCCCTGAGATATCAAGGAGTTTGATGCAAACGATGAAGATAATCTCCCCGCGCTGGAGCGAAGGTTACCACCGAAGATTATGATAACAAGAGTGACCCCTCAAAAATTTCTGAAGTGAAGCAATTAGATCAGTGTATGTCCAAGGAATGCATTCGAGGAGATTGAAGACGAAGTGAAGACATAGCATTTGTTTCATTGTTCTTCTTTTGTTTATTGAGTCATAGGACCACCGTACTCTTAAGAGGGGTGTAGCATTCGAAACTTGGATTCTCTGATGCTATGAAAGTTGCGAGAGAAATCTCTTTTTGTTCCGAGCAAATGCTTGCCGGCAAGAGACTGTGATCTTCTTTGCTATGAGAGATTTGTCTCAGACTGAGGAGTTAACATTACTTGTTCCTCAAGTTATGTTACCGTTGTGAAACGTGTCAGTTGGCCATTGGCTGGGCAACATGTCCAAAATGGTCATTTCCCATCCAAGAAGGATGCAGCTATTAATAGCCTCCGCACACCGGCTTTGTCCGGTGGCTCTCCATTTGATTCTGAGAATATTGTTGAGCAACCCCCTCTTCGAGCGATTTGAGTTTAAAATCCACTAAGAGAAAAAACCCTAGAGCCGAAGAATTAGATAGTGGTTCAGCATCACTCGAATCTAAGTCTAGTATGCTCCTCCTATTACTCTTGAGAGCTGCAAACTCTCTAGACGGTTAGGTGTCATATTCTTCAGAGACCAAGAGTGATTGTGGTTTTCGAAGAAGAAGTCTGTAAAGGTTTGGAGATCACCTCAAGTATCTACCATGAGTAATCGACATTGGTTGACGAACCAATTGTCGAGGATAATAGGGTGAAGAGAGTTTATCTTCCGTGTTAAGTCACAGCCCCCAACCAGGCGTAGTCCTTGTGTAGAAGGATGAACTTGTCGAACAAATACACTGTCGCCATCGAGCACCGCTGGTTATCTCTATTACCCATGTTTTCATTTGATATGTTCTCCTTCATATGATATGTCTCGATGCATGTTTAGTTTCCATTCAGTTATTAGTTTTAGCTCTTTGTTGTTTGTTTTTCATTCGCTCCGCTACTGGGTTATGAGATTTTTGAATTCTCCGAAGAAAATTTAAGAACTCCATTTCACACCCCCTCTGGTAGACATACTTCGTTCCTACAGAACCTTGTACCTCCATAGATTGATACCTTGGTTTTTCAATGAGGGAAAAGTCTTGCCACTAGCTACAGACTCCTGCCCTTGGGAGCCTAACTAGTTGTTAGGCTATACACCTAGCAGCAAGCAACGCACACCGCTCAGTATATTGATCTTCCATCTAAACTAGCAATTGTATGGAGTAATGAATCATGGAGCAATATAGATCTATAAAAAGTCCATGCAACATGTATAATCTGATTAAAAAGTAAGCATTTATCACATAGCAAGAAGATTCTATATAATATTACATTATATGGATCACAAGCATGTTAGGAAATTCATGTGATCATTGTGAGACATTGGAGATAAGATGCTACATAGTTACGGCTACTAACTAGTTTTCTAGGAGATGAACTACTCACACCTCATCAAGGGAGCATGAGAGACCATTGGTTCATGAATATGGTGAGAAGTTTCCCCTCCACCAGAGTACCGAAATAGAGTTGCAGATGAATTTTGCCTCGAATCAAAGTGGTGGTGGAAAAAAATTGTAGATAATTTGAGCGAGGGTTTTTACACAATATATAGATAGGGGCATGAGACTCAAGAGGAAGGACTCCTATGGAGCCCATCGCTAGGCATGCCCTAGCCCTATGTCACATGAACCCCATAGACCCCTACCTACATATTTGGAACATGCCCTCTCCACCAAATAAATTACCTCTAAATTTGTTTGAGTTCTAGAAGGTTCTAGTACCTAGAGACAGAAAGACATGTAACTCATCTCTTTGATAAATTATTAATAGATTAGTGAACAAAAAATAAAAAATTCTTACTCCCATAAGAAAATGACATGGAAACTTCAAAATTACATATATATATATATATATATATATATATATATATATATATATATATATATATGTTTAGGATGTAGCAGAGACCCTCCCGAGGCACACCCGTCCCCCCCTTTGCATGGATTTATCATGGGAGTTATTATTTACATGATGTTTACTTAATTTTATGAATTTTGAAAGATGCCTGAAATCATAGTCACACAAAAGGGAAACCTACCTTCTGGCTTTAGTAGTAACTTAGTACAAAATATAAATATTAAGCAAAAATGGAATTTGATTTTAAAATGAATCAATGTGTCTAGGGTGTATTGGTTTAGAAATGAAGGTGGGTGGAATTTAAGGGGCGAATCCAATTCTAGGAGCAAGATAGATGATCTGGAGCGATGGGAGGCAAGGTCGTTAGAAGATGGAAAAGTGGATAGTTGATACTTTTTACAGGGCGCCTCACGTGTGCATGGGTGTTCCACACGAGAAAGCCATAACTTACCAATGTGTGGGGTCAATGATGCCAATTGGCAGGAGCAACCATAGTTCTCTATTCGAAGGGAGCTTAGGGATTGAAGGGAAAGGCATAGTAACATGACTTTCTTATGTACTTGTATAGGAAAAAAAATTATATGAGACCAGGTCTCACAGGCTAGCAGGTGAGACTCACCCTGATGGATGACACATGGCATTCATAAATCATAAAGCATCTAATCTCCCCCCCCCCCTGATTTCAAGTGGGGGTGGGGTAGATGCTTTGTGATTTGTAAATGTCACATGTCATCCATGAGGGTGGGTCTCACATGCTAGTCCGTGAGACCTGGTCTCATATAATTCTTTTCCACTTGTATATATTAGTTTCTCCCAATATCTCATAATCCTTCCATCCAGGGATTTGGTGCAGAATTCCAAATGTCCATTTTCTGAATATTTAGGGCGGGTTTTTAAAGCATACACATAACTCATGTCTCGCATGCCCCGTCACCCTGATCAACTTTCGAAAATTTAGCACTTTGTGTTGCACGTGTGTTTAGTCTCAAGCATGAATGAAGGATATTACTCATATGGATGTCTGGAAATGCAAGACATCATGGATTATTAGCAATTATTGTGCATGTAGTGCAAAATATGGACGAGAGAAATTGATTCCATACAAGGCATGACAAGGTGGGCCATGTTATTAAGAATTAATAGAGAGGGAGTAGCATATATAGGCGCTACATCTTCTAAAAAAATAATAGTTGCTACATGCAAGATTTTCAAGGGTCCAAAATAAATTTGAGCTATGAAATTGAGCAAGTTAGTAGGCCAATTTTGTAACCCCAATATGAGCCAGCTTTCGCGCTAGAACCTTGGCATGGGGTACTTTAAAATTCGAACCTATAAACTCAGCTGGAGGGAGTAGCTTATTTTCTAGTGAAGGCGCAAAAGTCCATTCTTTCACAACATATTATGGATTAAATGACTACTACTAGAGAAAACAACTACTAGTAGAGATTTTGGATGTAACAAATTTGCTCGTTGAATTATTTAAATGTAATGTAATTGTTGGAATGCATTTAATAATCAAAAGCATTTTACCACAATGGTGGTATCCATAGAAATAAAACTTAGTAGGATTTAACTCGTCATTAATTTACAATGCTAATGGGTGAGGATGTGTATGTAATCAGACATCAATGATTTATTGGTTCTAATCTTCTAATTTGTTTGGAAGTTTTTGAATGGTTCTAAATAAGGATATAGATACACACATATAGTAACATACCCGTCGATTCAAAAGAATGATATTAATGTACTCATATATGGATATTTGACTATAAATCAATTCTATACAAAACTAGCATGTTTATAAATTTGTAATATGTTAATGCCTACTATAGATTTACATGATCCAGTCTACTCAAACATTAATGGATATATATCAATTGCTACTAAATTTGGATGTATGGATTAGGATGAAATTTTATTATAATTCATATTATGCAAAAGTATCATGATCACAAATATTTCTCATACACCATTCTATTAATGCCTCTGACAAGTAGACCCAACATGGGCATAGGAAGATGGAACTTTTGTATTATTAGTAAAACTCTCTTTTGGAGAATGGAAGGGTCCTTGGGGCGTTCACAACCCTTCCCTTCTATATAAGGGGGTACATCTCCACATATCTCTCACCAATATGTCGTTAGTCAACAGCTTTAGCAAATCTCAAGCATTTTGTAGATCCTTGTGGTTCCTATTTCTAGTAGTAAGTTTCTTTGTCGTTATAGGAGTTACTATGCCAAAGAAGGATAGGCGCTCAGCTATCACATACATCAATGATGACAAAGAGCGTGATTTCACGTTCTCCAAGCGACGTGGCGGTTTGTTTAAGGTCGCTGCTGACCTCTCTGCCGTGACCAGCGCTAGGGTTGCTATCGTCGTAGAGAAGGAAAATGAGAAGATGCATTCCTTTGGGACGCCATCTGCTGACCCCATTGTTGATGCTTTCCTAGCAGGTGCACCACTGGCAATTCCACTTGCCGATGAGGCAACGACTACTAGGATTGCACAACTACAAAGTGAGGTGGCTCGCCTAGATATGCATTGCATGACAGAGTTTAAGGAAAACCAACTCTCCATCAAGCATATGAAACAAATCCTGGAGCAACACCCAGGTACGGTGGCAAACCTTATCTTCTCGAAGGAAGAAGAACTCGGTCTTGAAGATCTAAAAAATCTATCCAATGAAATCTATCGTGTCCATGAGGAAATTGGACACCGATTGCCACCATTGCATTATGGCCACAAGGCCATGACTAGTGGTGCAAGCATGATACAAAATATGCTACCATCAAGTGGTCCACCATCGAATCCCATGAAGATTGTCCCTTCATCAGTGCACTCACCGTGGGCTCACCATCTGCCACAACACCAGATGCCTTCGTCTTCACTACCACCACCACCACCAGGGCAGATTGTGGCACCACAGTTTCCTTAGGTACCATCAATGTTCCACCCTGCACCATCTTCTTCAGTGCCACAAATTGCTTCCCAGCTACAAACCACATCTAATCAGGCACTTGAGCTACCTCCCCCACTAGATATAAGCGTCAACGACTATGTAAGTTCTTCCGACCCAGTGAGCCCACAACAGAACAATGCAAACCCTAACTCAACAACTGGGTATAATTTGGTGGCCTCTCCACTTTTGGTCAACTCTCGCGGCAATGATTTGACCATCAATGACCCATTTGGGTATGAATCATGGGGTTATGGCCTATCGGATCAACCATTCTACAATGGATTTCTAGAGATGGGTGCTTACATGGGCTATAATGGTGTCGATGTAGGACAATCTTCTGTGGGAAATGGTGGATGGGTTGATGCGCCACCGGAATCTTCTTCTAGCTAGACGCTAGTTATCATTGCCATTTTAGTTCTATATTGAAATAAAAGTTAGTTACATTTCCATTTGGAAATTTGTAATCATATGGACAATTTACTGAGTCCGCTCGAGGCAATAATATACATGTTCAATGTTCGAGATGTTGGACCATGAAGATTTTTTTTATCTATGCGTCACATTGTGTTTTCATTATAGTCAAAAAATTTGATTTTTCTTGTTGACATGTTCTGCATCTTACAGACAAAGGAATATAAACACGGGTTTAGAATTTCTAGGTATTATGTGTTGCATAGTGTTTTCATTATTGTGAAATATTTTTATTTTCTCGGTCAATGTTATGCATGTTAAAGATGAATGATGTGAACATGGATTTAGAATAATGGCCATGTTAGTATATTGTGATTCAACCATTAGTAACTCAATAGAAAATAGGAGTTATGCTTATTAAATAAACCAAAAAATGGTCCAAATTCCTGCTACGATCAATTCCTCGATGGTATAAGACCATCGACAACAATAACAACTCGATATGAGATCTATAATACCTAAATAGTTCATCCCACTACCATATTTCTCTTGACATGCAACCTATCCACATAATAAACATCCCAAAAAAAAAACATCCCACAAAAGCCATGTCTAAAAAAACAAAGAAATCATGCGATAAAACTTGTATTTAGTATGCAGCCATCCCTGGTTCGTTCAATTTTCTGATTATATAACCTCCTATTCTGATTCGAGCCATCACTTCCAAAATCAAGCTTCGATGTGGGCCACTCATTACTAGGACCATGCAAGATGGAGCTCGATGTTGCATGCCAGCACCACCACACATCGCCTAGACGGCCTGGCGGCCCGCCGGCAACGCTTCCCTGGTACCCGCTTCATCTTCTCACTAGTAGAAAAAGGGCCTACAGTTCCGGTTGGTGAGGGCCTTTAGTCCCGGTTCATGAACCGGGACTAAAGGTTCGGTACTAATGCCCTGACCCTTTAGTCCCGGTTCAATCCAGAACCGGGACAGATGGGCCTCCACGTGGCATGTCGCTGAGCCCAGGCAGGAGGGCCTTTGGTCCTGGTTGGTGGTACCAACCAGGATCAATAGGCATCCACGCGTCAGCATTTTTGTGGCTGGGGTTTTTGTTTTTTTTTAAAATGGGGGGGGGGGTTTGGGGGGTTTTGGGGGGTTAATTTAGGTGTTTCATATATTGTGCTATAGCTAGCTAATTAATAGAGAGAAGTGTCCTCTCTTTTGTCCGTGCTTGGTCGACGCTACGTACCATACATACATACGTATAGAGAGGACTAGCTAGACACGCTAGCTAGCTAGTAAGCAAACAGAAGATCGTCATGAACATATATGCATACAGAGAGAAGTGATATCGACCACCTCTCCTTCTCCGAGAGATTGGTCGAACAAACAAGTTCTCGTATATCTATCCGACACTACCGGCTACATATATACAATAATTATCTTTTACAAATATATAATCTCCTAAAATACGGACGCGTGGTCCACATAGTATTCTCCGTCTTCAGCGATCACGTGGTCAAGAAAGAATGCCGCCAATTCCTCTTGAATTGCTCGCATGCGATCTGGTGCTAGGAGTTCATCCCGCATCCGAAACATCTAATTTTAAGAAGGGGGTCAATACATATATATATATATGAATGAATGAAACTCAACACAAATGATGGTAATAAAATAAAATTGTGAATATTGTTATTTATGCACTTCATATTGTTTGTCGGAGTAGCCCCGCTCACAGGTCGTGTGGCGGATGGACTCGCAAATTTAGTATCCACAGAAATCATTCCCTTGTTCCTGCCACAACCACTTTACAAGAAATAGAGGTCAATCAAACTGATAATTAGCAAGCATGTTAAATGGTATTGATGAAACTAGCGCTTGAATCACTAGGAGATGCCTGGAATATGCTACTATATAGTACTTACTTTCGGGTGCCTAAATTGCAGCTTTTTCGGTAGTCCCGGAGCTTTTTGGTGAATTTTCTCCAAGCCCTGCCATACAAAGAAAACAATTACTTGATATCAGAAATGAACAAAGTTGCTGATTTGGTGGATAATGATCGATTTAACTTACTTCTCGAGCATTTCAGTCATGTCCGCATACTCCTTGGGATCTTTTTGCTTGGAGTCTAAGACAGTTACTACTCCCTTCTCAAGCTTAATCTCTAGGAGAATATAGTGGTAGCTGCGCACACATGCATAACTCATCAATATTACATTACTATAACCTGGACTAATAAGGAAACCGAATATGCCACAAGACAGTAACACTCACTTGAAGTTGTAAGGAAAGAGTATTATATCTTTGTGTTCATTTATTTCCAACGATCGTAGCAAGTTGGCCTCGGTTTCTTGGGCACGATATTGAACCTCAGTTGCATCTATGAGATACGTGTTAATGAACCCAATATCTCCCACTTGTCTTTTCTTCAATTCGGCGATCTTCAATCTGCATAATATAGTGAGGATAATTATAAATACATGCAAATGAAAGGGCTGAGTTATATAGAGAGACTTAATGACGGAAGTAGTACTACTTACAGACAGTAGGAGGTGACCGTTGCTTTATCGATGGCCAATTGATTGAAAAACTGATAGAACTCCTCAAATGGAATAGGCAACAGTTCAATTCCAAGGAGGTCATGCTCCTTTTTAACTCTCATATACAAAGTATTCCTCCCCTCAGACTCTTTGCAGGTTTTCATGTACCAATCATGCAATCTTCGCATCATCGTTGATAGAGAACTTTCATCTTTGACGAGAGGCTTCCCGTACTCGTATCTTTGTATCTGCACCTCCAAGATATCATAATGTACATCGTCGGGCAGGTAATTTGCAGGATTGCCATAACCGGGCACCATCCTCGGATCGACGATGTCGCTAGCAGGCACCTTGAGCGGGGGGCACGATTGCTTCGCTTGTTCGCCGAGCTGGGCAATTTGTTTCCCAGCTCGTCGTTCTTTCATCCTTTGATCACTTTTAGTACTTCCCGACCTCTCCGCTTCGGCAAATGCCTTTCCAATAATGCGCTCATAGTTGCCTTTCGGCGGAGACTTGGGTGGTTTTGTCAGGGCAGCCAGAGTGCGCTTCCCTTTCACCGGATCTACCTTCTCCTCCGGAGGTGGATGTCTCTTTGCTTTCAACCCTTGAAACCAGTCATCCACTTCGGTCTGCGCGATCTTCGCGTTTTCCTCCTCGCTCCTCTCGTACGGTAACTTCTCTGGAGTCTTCAGAGAAGGACCGAATCTGTATCTCCTCCCGCCTTTGGCTGTACTGCTAGACGCCGGCAGAGTAGACGGAGCGGATGTCTTCTTTCCTTGCTTACGAGGTGGAGGAGAAGGACTGCGACGCGCCGTAGAAGCCGGAGCGGCGGCGGGTCTCTTCCGCCCTTGCTGACGAGGCGGAGAAGGAGGAGGCTGGCTGCTCGGGCGCGCCGGCGCAGGCGGAGAAGGAGGCGGAGTGCCGCCACGCGCCGGAGAAGGAGCGGGCCGAGTGCCCTGATCGTCACTCGCCGGTGGAGGAGGCGGAGTGCCCTGACTCGCCGGAGGAGGAGGAGGAGGCGGAGGCGTCCAGTTCGGAAGGTTGATGAGATCCTTCCGCCATAGGCATGGAGTCTTCAGAGCAGAACCCAGCCGATACTCCCCTTCACCGGTAGGGTGGTCAAGCCGGAGGTCCTCAAATCCCTCCGTTATTTCATCGACCATCACCTTAGCATATCCTTCTGGAATCGGCCGGCAGTGAAAAGTTGAGTCGGGTTTAGTAGGATAAACAGAGCCAACAGCCGCCTTGACCTTCAAATTGCTCCATTGCGCCATAAGGTGGCAATTTTCAGCATCCGTGATAGCATCCACGGGATAGCTGGCAGGAGCCGTCAAGGCATGCTCTGGCTGAAGCAGCTCGGTGGAAGCCACGCTGCTTTTCCGCTGAGATGGCGGGGTAGCTTCGGGGGAAGCTTCGGCAGGTCGTTTGCTGCGATCTGCTTCTCGTTCCTCTAGCCCCATTACCCTTTCGTGCAGCGACTGCAGTTGGCTCTGCTCCAGTTTCTTCCTCCTCTCGTGGGTTTTGTAACCCCCTGCGTCCGGAAATCCAGCCTTCCACGAAACGGAGCCTGGCGTGCCTCGTGTCCGTCCAGGGTGCTCAGGATTGCCGAGGGCCATTGTGAGCTCGTCCTTCTCCCTGTCTGGAACGAACGTCCCTTGCTGCGCTGCTTCGATATATTGCTGAAGCTTCTTGACTGGTATGTCCAATTGTTCCTCCGTCCAAATGCACTTCCCTGTTATAGGGTCCAAGGATCCGCCGGCCCCAAAGAACCAAGTCCGGCAACGTTCTGGCCAGTTCATTGTCTCTGGTTCGATCCCTTTATCAAGCAGATCATTCTCAGCCTTGGCCCACTTAGGCTGGGCTACGAGGTAGCCACCTGACCCCGTGCGATGGTGAAGCTTCTTCTTCTCAGCATTTCTCTTGTTTGTCGCCGACATTTTTTTACTCTTTTCCGATGTCTTGTGGGCCACAAATGCGGGCCAGTCATCTCTGATCTTCTCATATTTGCCAATGAATTCTGGTGTCTCATTTTTTTCGACATACCTATTGAGGTCTTTCTTCCAATTCCTGAATAGGTCTGCCATCTTCCTCAGAGCAAAAGACTTGATTAATGGCTCTATAACTGGCTTCTCCGGATCATCCTCCGGCGGTAGGGTGAAATTTGACTTCAGCTCAGTCCAAAGATTCTTTTTCTGCATCTCATTGACATAAGACACCTCAGGGTCTTCGTTCTTAGGCTTATACCATTGCTGGATGCTGATCGGGATCTTGTCCCTAACCAGAACCCCACACTGAGCAACAAATGCCTTCTTTGTCCGGTAGGGTTCAATCGGTTGGCCGTCGCGCGCGATTTGTATGATCTCAAACTTTTCATCCGAGCTCAACTTTTTCTTCGGGCCTCGTCTCTTTACCGAAGTTGTGCTCGATCCGGAGGGCTAGAAAAAAGAACAAAGACGAGAGTTAATTAATATGTGTACATACCAAAACAATGAATGCATCAATTAGCTAGTCAGCACAGGCTTAACTAATATATATACCTGGCCGGACTCGGTTTGGTGATCACCGGAGCCGTCCTCACGGTCTACTTCTTCACCCTCTCCTTCTTGCACCGGCATTGGGTCATCGGAGCCATGTAAATCAATGAGGAGAGGGCCAGCTGCTTCTTCACCCTCTCCTTCCAGACCATCGTTGTCGTTGAGAAACATCGAGGAGAGGGCATCACTTCCTTCTGCGATTATGTCCCTCAACAACGCTTCTTGTGCTTCGTCTCGGGGGGTGTCCATAGTTTCTACAAATATTTACAACATGGCAATTATTATTCAAACATGACAGATATGGATATATTAGTGGCAAACGTAGAACTAGCTAGCTAATCACAATAAGGAATCATATTAGTGGCCTCGACGCTGCTTCTCTAGGGTTTGGGGTGGCCTCGACAACGCTTCAAGGGTTAGGGGGTGGCCTCGAGAACGCTTCAAGCTAGGAGGGGGTAATATCGACCCCCCCCCACGTGTTGAAGCTATCGGGAGGGGGTCGGCGTTGAACAGTACATCTATGTCCCACAAGTGACGTGGGCATCGACGTGGGCATCGACGCCCACAAGCTATTGGATTTCTTCAATACTTTGACACTATAGGAACCCTCGACCCTGAAACCTTCGACCCTTGACCCCTTAACGACCCTCGACCCTCTACCCTAGTTCCCGACCCTCGACCCCTCGGCGATCCTCGACACCCTCGTTATATCGACAACGACGCAACATACATATACATGGGAAAATAATGTTATCGGGGAGGGGGTATCGGTACCCCCCCCCTCGTGTCAAAGTTTCTTCTTTCTCCTCTATTCCTTTCTTTCTTCTTCTCCTCTTCTTTTCTTCTTATCCCTCGAGAAAGGAAAATAAGGAAAAGGAAGAAAAAAGGAAGAAGGAAGAAGGAAGAAGAAGAAGAAAAAAAAGAAGAAAAAAAAGAGGAGAAGAAGAAAAGAATAGAGGAGAAGAAGAAAAAATAGAAAAAAAATTCTATTTTTCTTCTTCTCCTCTATTCTTTTCTTCTTCTCCTCTTCTTTTTCTTCTTTTTTCTTCTTCTTATTTATTTCTCCTCTTCTTCCTATCCCCTCTTCTTCTCCTTTCTTCCTCTTCTTTTTTCCTTTTTCCTCTCATTCTTTTTCTTCTTCTTGTATTGCTTGTTTTTTTAAATAATGTTCAAATAAAAATCTATGACCATAAAACATATATACACACAGAGAACATATATACATTTTTATAAAAATGCAAAAAACAAAAAAATTTAAAAAAAAGACATATAAACAGATATACATACATACATTTTTCTTTCATATGAACATACATACATACATTTTCTTTGCATATGACCATACATACATTTTTCTTTGCATATGACCATTCATACATTTTCTTTGCATATGCTTTGCATATAAACATACATACATATGAACATACATACATACATATAAACATAACATACATACACAAAAAATTCTAAAAATCTGCCTAAAAAAATCTAAAAATCTGCCTAAAAAATTATATGAAAAAAAGCATACATCATCCATCCATCCATATAATGAACATATACATCATCCATCCATCCATATAATCAACATATGCATATGAAAAAAAATATATGAAAAAAAATTATATGAAGAGGATCGAGGGGACAGGGAGGAAAGGGGGTCGCCGGAGCCGGACCGAACGGGGAGGAGGGGCGGCGTCGAGGCAGGGGCGGCAGTGGGGGCGGGCGCCGGCGACGACGTCGACAATGGTGGGGGCGGGCCGGGGCGCAGGGGCGCGGCCGTGCGTGCTCGGGGACGGGGCAGGGGCACGGGGCGGCGGCCGGCGTGGGCTCGGGCGCGGGGCAGGGGCACGGGGAGACGGGGATGGCGGCCGGCGGCGGCGACGGCGACGAGGAGCGCGCGAGCGATTTGGGCAGCCTGGCGGCGGGGGCAACTGGCTAGGGAGGCGAGGGAGATGTGAAATTTTCACAAGTCCTGGTTATATAGCAAGGGCATTAGTCCCGGTTCGTGGAACCAACCGGGACTAATGCCCCCCTTTAGTCCCGGTTGGTGCCACCAACCGGGACCAAAGGCCAATTTTCAGCAGCCCAAAGGGCGGGAAGCGGCGGCCTTTGGTCCCGGTTGGTGGCACCAACCGGGACTAAAGGGTGGCATTAGTCCCGGTTGGTGCCACCAACCGGGACCAATTCCCCTTTAGTCCCAGTTGGTGCCACCAACCGGGACCAAAGGCCTTGTGCTGCCCCGCGCCAAATGTTTAGTCCCACCTCGCTAGTTGAGAGGGAGCCGCACCAGTTTATAAGGTGCGGTGCAGCTCCCCTCTCGAGCTCCTCTCTAAAGCAGGCTTTCGGGCCTAACTCTGCCATCTGTGCCTGTGGGCCTACTAGGCCTTCCACGGGCCTGAATCCTGGCCCATAGGGTTTCTAGTCGTATTCAGGCCGTGGGGGCCCAGTAGGTGGCATTTTTTTGTTTTTTTGTTTTATTTGTTGCTTTATTTAGTTTATTTTGGTTTTGGTTTATTTTTCTTTTGGTCTTTTGCTTTATTTTTTAATTTTTTTTGCTTTTAGTTTTAGAAAAATTATAAACTTTCTGTTAGTGCCATTAGTTTTCAAATCTGAAAACTCTTTTTTTGTTTTCTTTGTTGCTTTATTTATTTTATTTTGTTTCTACTTACAACAAAATACTTATTGTTGCTATTTTTATTTTTTTCAGTTTTTTGTTCTGTTTTCTGCATTATTTAGTTTTTGTTGTTTTTTGCTTTATTTTTTAATTCTTTTTGCTTTTAGTTTTAGAAAAATTATAAACTTTCTGTTAGTGCCATTAGTTTTCAAATCTGAAAACTCTTTTTTTGTTTCCTTTGTTGCTTTATTTATTTTATTTTGTTTCTACTTACAACAAAATACTTATTGTTGCTATTTTTATTTTTTTCAGTTTTTTGTTCTGTTTTCTGCATTATTTATTTTTTGTTGTTTTTTGCTTTATTTTTTAATTCTTTTTGCTTTTAGTTTTAGAAAAATTATAAACTTTCTGTTAGTGCCATTAGTTTTCAAATTTGGAAACTCTTTTTTTGTTTTCTTTGTTGCTTTATTTATAAACCGGTGTGAGCGCCCTTCGGTTGGCGAGGTTTTAAAATTCATAGTTTTCAAATGAACTCTGAAAAAGTTGGCATAGCATGTGCATGTACAAAACGGACAATGGTATCATACTCGTCTGTTACAAAGTTGGCATGTTATCATCATAATAGTTGCGGGAGAAAGTCTTCACTTTTTCTTCGCTTGTGTCGTTTGCTTATTGCGCCGTAACCATGGATAATCTTCATCGTTTATCAGGATGCTTGGGTCAGCCTTGACTTTGAAGGGGGGAATTTCATGAAACTTTTCATACTCTTCAGACATGTCTGTCTTGCCCTCCACTCCCAGGATGTCCCTTTTTCCTGAAAGAACTATGTGGCGCTTTGGCTCATTGTATGATGTATTCGCTTCCTTATCTTTTCTTTTCCTCGGTCTGGTAGACATGTCCTTCACATAGATAACCTGTGCCACATCATTGGCTAGGACGAACGGTTCGTCAGTGTACCCAAGATTTTTCAGATCCACTGTGGTCATTCCGTACTGTGGGTCTACCTGTACCCCGCCTCCTGACAGATTGACCCACTTGCACTTAAACAAAGGGACCTTAAAATCTACTCCGTAGTCAAGTTCCCATATGTCTGCTATGTAACCATAATATGTGTCATTTCCATTGTCGGTTGCTGCATCAAAGCGGACACCGCTGTTTTGGTTGGTGCTCTTTTCATCTTGGTCAATCGTGTAAAATGTATTCCCATTTATCTCGTATCCTTTCCAAATCATTACAGTCGAAGATGGTCCCCTGGACAACAAGTACAGCTCATCACAAACAGTGCTGTCACCTCTGAGACGTGTTTCCAACCAACTGCTGAAAGTCCTGATGTGTTCACATGTAATCCAGTCGTCGCACTGCTCCGGGTGTTTGGAGCGCAGACTGTTCTTGTGTTCATCGACATACGGGGTCACCAAGGTAGAGTTCTGTAGAACTGTGTAGTGTGCTTGAGACCAAGAATATCCGTCCCTGCATATTATTGAGTCCCTTCCAAGCGTGCCTTTTCCAGTCAGTCTCCCCTCATACCGCGATTTAGGGAGACCTATCTTCTTAAGGCCAGGAATGAAGTCAACACAAAACCCGATGACATCCTCTGTTTGATGGCCCATGGAGATGCTTCCTTCTGGCCTAGCGCGGTTACGAACATATTTCTTTAGGACTCCCATGAACCTCTCAAAGGGGTACATATTGTGTAGAAATACGGGCCCCAGAATGACAATCTCGTCGACTAGATGAACTAGGACGTGCGTCATGATATTGAAGAAGGATGGTGGGAACACCAGCTCGAAACTGACAAGACATTGCGCCACATCACTCCTTAGCGTTGGTACGATTTCTGGATCGATCACCTTCTGAGATATTGCATTGAGGAATGCACATAGCTTCACAATGGCTAGTCGGACGTTTTCCGGTAGAAGCCCCCTCAATGCAACCGGAAGCAGTTGCGTCATAATCACGTGGCAGTCATGAGACTTTAGGTTCTGGAACTTTTTCTCTGGCATATTTATTATTCCCTTTATATTCGACGAGAAGCCAGTCGGGACCTTCATACTGAGCAGGCATTGAAAGAATATTTCTTTCTCTTCTTTCGTAAGAGCGTAGCTGGCAGGACCTTCATACTGCTTCGGAGGCATGCCCTCTTTTTCGTGCAAGCGTTGCAGGTCCTCTCGTGCCTCAGGTGTATCTTTTGTCTTCCCATACACGCCCAAGAAGCCTAGCAGGTTCACGCAAAGGTTCTTCGTCATGTGCATCACGTCGATCGAAGAGCGGACCTCTAGGTCTTTCCAGTAGGGTAGGTCCCAAAATATAGATTTCTTCTTCCACATGGGTGCGTGATTCTCAGCGTCATTCGGAACAGCTAGTCCGCCGGGACCCTTTCCAAAGATTACGTGTAAATCATTGACCATAGCAAGTACGTGATCACCGGTACGCATGGCGGGCTTCTTCCGGTGATCTGCCTCGCCTTTGAAATGCTTGCCTTTCTTTCGACATTGATGGTTGGTCGGAAGAAATCGACGATGGCCTAGGTACACATTCTTCCTGCAGCTTGCCAGGTATATACTATCGGTGTCAAGTAAACAGTGCGTGCATGCGTGGTATCCCTTGTTTGTCTGTCCTGAAAGGTTACTGAGAGCGGGCCAATCGTTGATGGTCACGAACAGCAACGCCTTTAGGTTAAATTCCTCCTGTTTGTGCTCATCCCACGTACGTACACCGTTTCCATTCCACAGCTGTAAAAGTTCTTCAACTAATGGCCTTAGGTACACATCAATGTCGTTGCCGGGTTGCTTAGGGCCTTGGATGAGAACTGGCATCATAATGAACTTCCGCTTCATGCACATCCAAGGAGGAAGGTTATACATACATAGAGTCACGGGCCAGGTGCTGTGATTGCTGCTCTGCTCCCCGAAAGGATTAATGCCATCCGCGCTTAAAGCAAACCGTACGTTCCTTGGGTCCTTTGCAAACTCATCCCAGTACTTTCTCTCAATTTTTCTCCACTGCGACCCGTCAGCGGGTGCTCTCAACTTCCCGTCTTTCTTACGGTCCTCACTGTGCCATCGCATCAACTTGGCATGCTCTCCGTTTCTGAACAGACGTTTCAACCGTGGTATTATAGGAGCATACCACATCACCTTCGCAGGAACCCTCTTCCTGGGAGGCTCGCCGTCAACATCACCAGGGTCATCTCGTCTGATCTTATACCGCAATGCACCGCATACCGGGCATGCGTTCAGATCCTTGTAGGCACCGTGGTAGAGGATGCAGTCATTAGGGCATGCATGTATCTTCTCAACCTCCAATCCTAGAGGGCATACGACCTTCTTTGCTGCGTATGTACTGTCGGGCAATTCGTTATCCTTTGGAAGCTTCTTCTTCATTATTTTTAGTAGCTTCTCAAATCCTTTATCAAGCACAGCATTCTCTGCCTTCCACTCCAGCAATTCGAGTATGGTACCGAGCTTTGTGTTGCCATCTTCGCAATTGGGGTACAACCCCTTTTTGTGATCCTCTAACATGCGATCGAACTTCAGCTTCTCCTTTTGACTTTCGCATTGTGTCCTTGCATCGACAATGACCCGGCGGAGATCATCATCATCGGGCACATCGTCTGGTTCCTCTTGATCTTCAGCAGCTTCGCCCGTTGCAGCACCATCGTGCACATCGTCTGGTGCATCTTGATGTTCAGTAGCATCACCGTATTCAGGGGGCACATAGTTGTCATCGTACTCTTCTTCCTCGCCGTCTTCCATCATAACCCCTATTTCTCCGTGCCTCGTCCAAACATTATAGTGTGGCATGAAACCCTTGTAAAGCAGGTGGGTGTGAAGGATTTTCCGGTCAGAGTAAGACTTCGTATTCCCACATATAGGGCATGGACAACATATAAAACCATTCTGCTTGTTTGCCTCAGCCACTTCGAGAAAATCATGCACGCCCTTAATGTACTCGGAGGTGTGTCTGTCACCGTACATCCATTGCCGGTTCATCTGCGTGCATTATATATAATTAAGTGTGTCAAAAATCATTACAGAACATCATGAATAGATAATTAAGTGACCAAATTAATAGAAGTTCATCATCACATAAAAACCAAAGTAGATACATAGTTCTCATCTAACAACATAAAGCTCTGCAGAGCATCTAAATTAATTAAACCATACATTGAAACTATGTAAAACATTTCAATGCGAAAACAAATGCGATCATAATCGCAACCAAGGTAACAACTGATCCAACGGCATAATGATACCAAGCCTCGGTATGAATGGCATATTTTCTAATCTTTCTCATCTTCAAGCGCATTGCATCCATCTTGATCTTGTGATCATCGACGACATCCGCAACATGCAACTCCAATATCATCTTCTCCTCCTTAAGTTTTTTTATTTTTTCCTTCAAGAAATTGTTTTCTTCTTCAACTAAATTTAACCTCTCGACAATAGGGTCGGTTGGAATTTCCGGTTCAACAACCTCCTAGATAAATAAAATCTATGTCACGTTGGTCGGCATAATTTTCATAAACAATAAATGAACCAATAGTTATGAAAAGATAATATATACCACATCCGAATCATAGACAGGACGAGGGCCGACGGGGGCGGATACCAAAACCATCGGCGCACTATATAAGATGCAATAATAAAAGTAAGAAAATAATACAAGTATCTATCTAAACAAACAAGTAATAATATTTTTCCTTTCAGAAAGAAGATAAGAACAAGAGGCTCACCACGGTGGTGCCGGCGATGAGATCGGCGCGGGTGATCGACGGCGGTGAAGACGGGGACGGGGCGTGACGGACCGCTAAACCTAGATAAATATTGAGGAAAATGGAGCTTGGCGGTCGATCTTGGAGAGGAGAAACCTTAAGTAGTGTGGCTCGGGCATTCCATCGAACACCTTGTGTGCATAGGAGGTGAGCTGGAGCACCACCAAGCCCTCTCCCCCTCGGCCAGAAAAAACAGAGCAGTGTGCTCTGCTCTTGCGCGAGGGGCTATATATAGGCAGCACCATTGGTCCCGGTTGGTGGCATGAACCGGGACTAAAGGTAACCCTTTTGGTCCCGGTTCATGCCACCAACCGGGACCAATAGTGGTGGGCCAGGAGCCAGGACCATTGGTCCCGGTTCGTCCCACCAACCGGGACCAAAAGGTCCGGACGAACCGGGACCAATGGCCCACGTGGCCCGGCCGGCCCCCTGGGCTCACGAACCGGGGCAAATAGCTCCATTGGTCCCGGTTCTGGATTGAACCGGGACTAATGGGCTAAACTGGCCTGGACGAAAGCCCTGTTTTCTACTAGTGTCTCCTGGCCATGGCGCCGTGCCTCGATGGCGTCGCCGCACACCCGGAATGTTTCACCGACATAATGTAAGCATTTGCTTATTGTTAAGTAGCTGACAAAATTATAAATCTTTGTTGGAATTTAGACCACGAAGTTTCTTGGTGCTCCGTGCTCTAGCTAGTTGCCTAATGATGTCGCATCGGTAGGGACACTTAGGATATCAGACTTATACCGTGGCGATTATAAGATAGGGTTGGGGCATTGACACGAGGGGAAACCCCCATGAACACTCACTGGTAGGAGATTGGTGAGCGGAGCTGGAGAGCGGTGTATATTGTGACGAGGTCGGTGGGAACGAGGATAATTGGAATTATTAAGGAGAAAGCGGAATTAGGGAGAATTAGGGCCAGGGTAGTCAAAAAGAAGAAAATATAGTGGGACTTCCGATAGAGATTCAATGCCTAGAGGGGAGGTGTGGTTGCGAGATCTCAGCCGCAAGGTAATTCCAGTATGTATCTATAGTTCTGTACCGTTTTGCAACAAAGTATTTCTTCCAATGAAATGATGGATTCAACAAAAAAATCAATGTAGTGATAGACAAATCTTCTGTATATTCTTCAAAAATAAGGTATAAAAGAAGCCAGCAAAAGAACATGAAAAATGGGCCATGCTCCCAATCTCATACGAGGCGCTCTAACCGGACAGTGAACATTAACATGGGAACCAAGTATCCTTTATGTAGAAAAGGGAATGAAACCAATAATGTTCACTGTCTATAGCTAGGAATTCAGAACCCGCAAGAAAACATTATTTAGCTAGGAATTCAGCACGACATTGACAATTTGACATAAATGTAAAAAATGTTTTTGTACCCACAAATTAGCACTTCGAAATTGACACGGTTCTTGCGTGATTCACATTTCATAATCTAGAGACGACATGATGCTCACCATCACCAGCACCATCATCATCATCGTCATCATCCAAATCACTCATTCTAAGCACTCTGTAAAGCTGCAAGGGCGAACACACAGACAAATGTTTGTCCAAGCTATTTCAAATATTCGCAGAAAAGAACACCGTTTTGGATAATTTATCGTTGCATTGTAATTGCAAGGGCCCATGAAATATCGTTACTGTAGCAATGAACAAATAATGCATCGGATAAATGATAGGTTTGTTTGGAAAATAAGCCACGGTCATAGTCTAGGCATGGCCTGAGTTGTGTCTGGGCTTAGTCCGACCTGTGTCTAGGCGTAGTTCGTGGCGTCGGGTGCGTGCGTGTGTGGTGTTTGGGTGCACGGATGTGTCCCGGTGCGTGTACCCCGTATGTATAGCTGTAGGGCTAGGTCCGTTGGTGTTTCCGCAGGGCGCGCGTGGAGATCATACGGGCTTGCTGCGACTCGTTCGCATACGTGCGGGGCGAGGACACGGCCAGAGTGGGCCGATCGGGGCGCGCGGTGGGCAGGGGGGCGTGGGGATCATGCTCCTGCGTTGGCCCAGATATTTAAGCCCTGCGGGGATCGTTGTAATGAGCAGGCTGTGTGGCTCGAGTACGTGCTTGAGGAGAAACAACCGTTGCGGCGGCGGCAGCGTTCGTGCGCCGGGAACCATCACCGCGTCCACTCTGTGATCGTGTCCTCCTCTACCTTCTTCTTCTTCTTCTTCTTCTTCTTCTTCGTTGGTTCGTGCCACAACAAGTGAGGGAGAGCAGAGAGAGAAGGCTACGGCGAGCCAGAGAGATAGCTGCGGCAACAACAATTGGTATCAGAGCTTCGGTTGCGAGGTGATCGTCGGCGGCCGTGACGCTCGTTCCACATGGCGGCGGTGCGGGCAGGATGTCGTTGCAGCTGTCGGCGCTGACAATGACGAACTACACCTCCTGGGCGATCAAGGCGGAGGCTATCCTTGACGTCCAGGGCTGTGTTGTGCTGTGGCTCCGGCGGAGGGCGTGGCGGTCGACGCCGGGAAGAGCAAGATAGCGCGAGCGGCAATGCTGGGCGCACTGTCAGAGGACCTAATGATGCAGGTGGCGACGAAGCCAACCACAAAGGAGGTATGGAACTCCCTCAAGGTTCGCTTAGTCGGCGCCGATCGAGTGCGGGCGACGCGGCTCGCGACTCTCTGCGGTGAGTTCGCTCGCCTGCGAATGGAGGACGACGACGACCTCGGCGTGTACACGGGCAAGGTGAACGACATGCCAGCGAGGTATGCGCAGCTCGGGTTCACACTGGATGAGGCCGCCGTGGTGAAGAAGCTGCTTGACACCATGCTAGACCGGCTATACGCTGCGGTCGCCGGCATCGCATAGTTCTGCAACATGGAGGAGATGGCATTCGAGGAGTCTGTTGGTCGTCTGAAGGCTTTTGAGGAGAAGTCGAGGCGTCGCGTGCAGGCCGGCGGCGAGCGCGCGGGCAAGCAGCTTATGATGACGGCTGCTCAGTGGGCGGCGCGGCGGCGACAACAGGGAGGGCGCGGCTTCTGCGACCATGACGACGACGGAGTAGCGAGCACGGCAACGGGCAGCGGAGGGAAGCGGCGAGGGCGGTGCTACAACTGCAGAGAGTGCGGGCATTTCCGGCGAAAGTGCCCAAAACCGCGGAAGGTGCATGCGGCGGAGCAAGCCCTTCTCGCTGACGCCAACATCGAGTACGACAGGGTCCTCTGAGCCGTGGCTTAGGGAGTGTGTGTTAGGCCAATAAGCCACGGTCATAGTCTAGGCATGGTCTGAGTTGTGTCTGGGCTTAGTCCAACCTGTGTCTAGGCTTAGTCCGTGGCGTCGGGTGTGTGCGTGTGTAGTGTTTAGGTGCACGGGTGTGTCCCGCTCCGTGTACACCGTACGTATAGCCGTAGGGCTAGATCGTTGGTGTTTCCGTAGGGCGCGCGTGGAGATCGTGCGGTCTTGGTGCGACTCGTTCGCGTATGTGCGCGGCGAGGACGTGGCCAGAGCGGGCCGATCGGGCGTGCGGGTGGGCAGGGGTGTGGGGGTCATGCTCCTGCGTTGGCCCAGATATTTAAGCCCTGCGGGGATCGTTGTAACGAGCAGGCTGTGTGGCTTGAGCACGTGCTTGAGGAGAAACAGCCGTTGCGGTGACGGCGCAGTTCGTGCGCCGGGAACCATCACTGTGTCCACTCTGTGATCGTGTCCTCCTCTACCTTCTTCTTCTTCTTCGTTGGTTTGTGCACATCAATTGAGGAAGAGCAGAGAAAGAGGGCTACGGCGAGCCAGAGAGCGAGCTGCGGCAACAAGGTTGTACTTCGATATGTGAACTTACGTATCCGCTGATACCAAAGCTCAAGTTACACTAGAACACCCCTTTAGCATAATTTCAAGATAAGATTTGATCTGTACTTTGAGAAATAAAAAGGTACCAAAACCAGGTAAAAAACAATAGGTTATAGGATTCCAAATAAAAGAGGATCGGTACTATGAGTAAATACAAAATTGAACCAAAGATAACTCTCAAATAAAACGGAAAATAAGAGAAGTCTCGGGGATCCAACCCTAGGTTCGACACATTTTTTTATGTCTAATAAAACAGATTATTCTTTTAGTGGGATACGGTGTTTAAGTTAAGAGCTAATAAAAACAGATTATTCTCTGTGATCTGGCAGTCAAGGGACTGCTTTGTATCAAAATGTTAACACACCAGATGTTAAGTGACTATTTATCTGTTTTTTTCAAGTTTATGTATGTATCTGTTAACGACGCACAAATTTCTGTACTTATGGTGATATTAACTCTTACGTCAATAGCAGACGCCTATGATGACTTCGTCAATTAATTTTTAAACTCGCCGACTTGATATGTCAAAGGTGTTCATAAAGATAGAATATGTGTTCGTTCGTCGAAATGAGTGTATGTGTATGTATGTGTCTGCGTACTGCATTTAAAAACCAAAACGGACCATGACAAGCAAGTGTTCTGGTTCAATAATTCGACCAATCCACTGCAGATCGATGCTGAAGAATCATTGCTACTCGATCGACCGACTAATTTTCTAATCCATCAAATGGCTGCCGTCAACGAATCCAGATTCATACAGATCGACCTTAGAGGCCACGCTGGGAGGCACCAGCTGGAGGAGGAGAGGTGGTGACCGACGGAGGAGGAGAGGCCGCGGCGGTGGATGAAAGTTTGTGATGCGTAGCGGCGTCGTGGACGCCGGCGCCGACTCCTGCACCTTCGGCTCGCCTTCCACGCCTTGCCACCGCACCATCGGCTCCTCCCTCTCGGCCTCCTCTTTCCCCACGTCCCTCTTTGCTGTACACGGCGGCAGGAGGGTCGCATCTATGAGTAGCTTCTTTGATTGATTCATGTGATTGTGTTTTCTTAGTTCATTTTGCGTTAATCCATTGCTCGTCCCCTGTTCGTTGTTATGCTGCATCGTTGTATGGCTGTGTATCCATCTTGTATTGCTGGTCTGATTTTCCCCTTTTACCAACTCTCATTAAATCCTCCAACTATTGTACTTGATACTTTTAGTTCCTTGTTCGAAATGATTTCAGTGGTGAAGTAGGTATGTGGCACTTCAAGTTTGAGGAAGTAGCGATTCGAGACAACGGGAGGAGAGAGGATGATGGGCTTTCAAATGTTTGTATGGTCCCGTGATGCGTCTCCTCTGCACTTCAGGTATGCCTTTTTGTGCATCTGGTATGTGTATACGGCAGCTTTCGTATGCTCATAATTTGTTTACTGCAGTTTACTATCATTGTTAGTATACATCGAATTTATTCGTTTGACATATTGTCGTGTGTTGTGCGTGTGCACGCAGTATTAATGGAACCAATCCTGCTGGAGATCGCGTTGTTGCGCCTAAACGTTTCAGCTAGGCGGTGTAGTCCAGTCTCTATTCGTACTGCTATGTTCCAGTGTGCGTGCATACTTTCATGAATTTGTGAGGATCATGAAACTAAATGTTTTATGTATAAGTAATTCCTTTTTGCTTGTGGTGTCATTTTTTGTGGTAATTTATTTTAGATTTTCTTTGTTTCATGGCTATTTTCGTAGGGGCACAAGTGACTTCTGGCAAAAGATTGTGAACAAAGCTATGCAAGAATTATTATTTTTTGTCCTATGAAAGGTATGATTCTTGTGGAAAGCACAACTAGACTTCTTAATTCCCAGGTCAAGAATCATCTTCCTTCAACAAGATTCAATTTGTATGCATTTCTTTAGTTCATCCATATCCTGGCGAGCTCGCTCTATGGCCAGCCTCCTCGGTATAGGCTTTGAATTTTCACTTGGTTGTCGCTTAATGCATTTTTCTTTTACTTGCTTCCTGCTTAAAATTGAAAGCCGCCTTCTGGAGCATATCCACTCAATATTCATATAAACAAGCCAACAATTGTTGCGTGACAAGCTTGAAATCCAAAGCCGCCCTCTAGAGCATATAAATTGTTGGCCAATTCGACCGCAAAGGAGGCAAACGAGGGATCTTGCCCCGCACGGCGAGGAGGGGAGGAGGATGTCGTCCACTGCATGGTGCATCCACCCGGTACTGTTGAACTACGATGGGGCCGCCGGACGAGGACAGTGAGGTTGGTGTTGGCAACTGCAGCAAGAGGCCGTCGGATACATCATCGGCGTTGTTCTTCCGCTCGAGGCAGTCGTCATCCACGTGCTCCTCCGAAAGTTCCTCCTCACCACCACTGGTGGATGCCAGTGTGGCCAGCCTTCCCACCACGCGCACTTAGAGCATCTCCAGCCGTTGCCCCCCCCCAGGACGCATAAAAATCGCCCCTGGGGGCGAGCCGGCGATACAATCGGCGCTGGGGCGGTTTTGCGCCCAGTGGTCGCCCCCAGCTCGCCCCTAGGCGCCGAAATTGGCCCACTTTGCAGCCCCATTTCGGCGAATAAAGGGCCCATATGGGCGAGATCAGGCCCATATTCGGCGTGGTTCACCGTGTCTCGGCGTTCAATTATCAACACAATTTTTTCTTACCACATATTTCATCACAGAAAAATCAAATACTTCAACAAAATACTACAACAACAAATAGTTCAATACAAATTATATAGTTCAACAAATAAAAACTCGTATTTCATCACACGGCGTCCCCCTTGAGCCTCCATAGGTGCTCAATCAGATCTTTCTGCAGTTGATGATGCACCTGTTGGTCTCGGATCTCCTGACGCATACTGGATAGGCAGTCCAAGTTGCCGGTAGCTGGTGATCAACTTCGGCTAGAGGACCCTGCCTGTAGTATGGTTCAGTGTCAAACACTGGGTCTTCTTGCTCGCTCTCGATGATCATGTTGTGCAAGATGACATAGCAAGTCATAATCTCCCATATTTGAT